>NC_069501.1:1206263559-1206481059 GCF_027579735.1 Bombina bombina | reverse complement strand
ATGGTTTTATTTTTCAGCAAGATAACAATCCCAAGCACTCTGCTAATGCAGTGAAATCTTATTTGGAGAGAAAACCAGCTGAATAAATACTTTCAGCCATGGACTGGCCTCCACAGAGTTTAGACATGAACAATATTAGGCAGTATGGGATCAACTGGACAGATAAAAAAATAAAAAAACAACCTTAATCTAAAGAAGAACTCTGGGAAGTGCTGAAAGAAGCCTGGTATAATATACCAGAAGATTACTTCAGAAAACTTCAGGAAAGTCTCCCCAAAAGAGTTCAAGATGTTCTTAGTGCCAAGGGAGGTCACACTAAATACTAACTTTTGCCTGAAGAAGCTATTTTTTTTATATTTTGTGTATTTTCTTATATTTTTCTGTTTGTATCTTAATAAAGAAACCGAAAAATAAATATGGATAGTCATTAAAACTTTGCCAAAACAACAGATCTAATGGTGGCTCACGACCCTTGAACAGTACTGTATATATATATATATATATATATATATATATATATATATATATATATACATATATACATATATATACAGTATATGTATATATATATATATATATATATATATATATATATATATATATATATATATATATATATATAAAAGGTCTGAGGAAGGGGATACTCTGTCTCCGAAACGTCACAGTAAAGTGTGTTTTGAAACAAGACCAGCGAGTGCAAGTTTTTGTTACTGATATTCAATTTGTTACTGGCACCCTGGCTACTTGGCTTTTGAAAGTGAGAGTGCTATCCTGTGTGTTAATATATATATATATATATGTAGCAATGAAGCTAGAATATCTTGTTACAAAGAGTGTCCTCCGACAAGCCCCACCGAAAGGATTCCTATTTCTGTAATATATTAATTCTAGATGATATTAATCTATAATATATTCAGAGGAAGGAAGCAGCCAGTCCCAAAATAGAAAACTAAGATAAGTCCCTCAGACTTGTCTAAAAAATAGATACACAAAAGGATATGAGATAGCGCTAGATACAGCTCATATATATGAGCTATTTAAATTCTAAGGCCTAGATTTAGAGTTCGGCGGTAGCCGTCAAAACCAGCGTTAGAGGCTCCTAACGCTGGTTTTGGGCGCCCGCTGGTATTTGGAGTCAGTGATTAAAGGGTCTAACGCTCACTTTTCAGCCGCGACTTTTCCATACCGCAGATCCCCCTACGCCATTTGCGTAGCCTATCTTTTCAATGGGATCTTTCTAACGCTGGTATTTAGAGTCGTTTCTGCAGTGAGCGTTAGAGCTCTAACGACAAGATTCCAGCCGCCTGAAAATAGCAGGAGTTAAGAGCTTTCTGGCTAACGCCGGTTTATAAAGCTCTTAACTACTGTACCCTAAAGTACACTAACACCCATAAACTACCTATGTACCCCTAAACCGAGGTCCCCCCACATCGCCGCCACTCGATTAAAATTTTTAACCCCTAATCTGCCGACCGCCACCTACGTTATACTTATGTACCCCTAATCTGCTGCCCCTAACACCGCCGACCCCTGTATTATATCTATTAACCCCTAACTTGCCCCCCACAACGTCGCCGCAAGCTACTTAAAATAATTAACCCCTAATCTTCCGACCGCAAATCGCCGCCACCTACGTTATCCCTATGTACCCCTAATCTGCTACCCCTAACATCGCCGACCCCTATGTTATATTTATTAACCCCTAATCTGCCCCCCACAACGTCGCCGACACCTACCTACACTTATTAACCCCTAATCTGCCGACCGGAGCTCACCGCTATTCTAATAAATGTATTAACCCCTAAAGCTAAGTCTAACCCTAACACTAACACCCCCCTAAGTTAAATATAATTTTTATCTAACGAAATAAATTAACTCTTATTAAATAAATAATTCCTATTTAAAGCTAAATACTTACCTGTAAAATACATCCTAATATAGCTACAATATAAATTATAATTATATTATAGCTATTTTAGGATTAATATTTATTTTACAGGCAACTTTGTAATTATTTTAACCAGGTACAATAGCTATTAAATAGTTAAGAACTATTTAATAGTTACCTAGTTAAAATAATTACAAATTTACCTGTAAAATAAATCCTAACCTAAGATATAATTAAACCTAACACTACCCTATCAATAAAATAATTAAATAAACTACCTACAATTACCTACAATTAACCTAACACTACACTATCAATACATTAATTAAACACAATTGCTACAAATAAATAAAATTAAATAAACTATCTAAAGTACAAAAAATAAAAAAGAACTAAGTTACAGAAAATAATAAAATATTTACAAACATAAGAAAAATATTACAACAATTTTAAACTAATTACACCTACTCTAAGCCCCCTAATAAAATAACAAAGCCCCCCAAAATAAAAAATTCCCTACCCTATTCTAAAATACAAATATTACAAGCTCTTTTACCTTACCAGCCCTGAACAGGGCCCTTTGCGGGGCATGCCCCAAGAATTTCAGCTCTTTTGCCTGTAAAAAAAAACATACAATACCCCCCCCCCAACATTACAACCCACCACCCACATACCCCTAATCTAACCCAAACCCCCCTTAAATAAACCTAACACTACCCCCCTGATGATCTTCCTACCTTGTCTTCACCATGCCAGGTTCACCGATCCGTCCTGGCTCCAAGATCTTCATCCACCCCAAGCGGGGGCTAGACATCCACTGAAGAAGTCCAGAAGAGGGTCCAAAGTCTTCCTCCTATCCGGCAAGAAGAGGACATCCGGACCGGCAAACATCTTCTCCAAGCGGCATCTTCTATCTTCTTCCATCCGATGACGACCGGCTCCATCTTGAAGACCTCCAGCGCGGATCCATCCTCTTCTTCCGACGACTAGACGACGAATGACGGTTCCTTTAAGGGACGTCATCCAAGATGGCGTCCCTCGAATTCCGATTGGCTGATAGGATTCTATCAGCCAATCGGAATTAAGGTAGGAATTTTCTGATTGGCTGATGGAATCAGCCAATCAGAATATAGTTCAATCCGATTGGCTGATCCAATCAGCCAATCAGATTGAGCTCGCATTCTATTGGCTGATCGGAACAGCCAATAGAATGCGAGCTCAATCTGATTGGCTGATTGGATCAGCCAATCGGATTGAACTATATTCTGATTGGCTGATTCCATCAGCCAATCAGAAAATTCCTACCTTAATTCCGATTGGCTGATAGAATCCTATCAGCCAATCGGAATTCGAGGGACGCCATCTTGGATGACGTCCCTTAAAGGAACCGTCATTCGTCGTCTAGTCGTCGGAAGAAGAGGATGGATCCGCGCTGGAGGTCTTCAAGATGGAGCCGGTCGTCATCGGATGGAAGAAGATAGAAGATGCCGCTTGGAGAAGATGTTTGCCGGTCCGGATGTCCTCTTCTTGCCGGATAGGAGGAAGACTTTGGACCCTCTTCTGGACTTCTTCAGTGGATGTCTAGCCCCCGCTTGGGGTGGATGAAGATCTTGGAGCCAGGACGGATCGGTGAACCTGGCATGGTGAAGACAAGGTAGGAAGATCATCAGGGGGGTAGTGTTAGGTTTATTTAAGGGGGGTTTGGGTTAGATTAGGGGTATGTGGGTGGTGGGTTGTAATGTTGGGGGGGGGGTATTGTATGTTTTTTTTTACAGGCAAAAGAGCTGAAATTCTTGGGGCATGCCCCGCAAAGGGCCCTGTTCAGGGCTGGTAAGGTAAAAGAGCTTGTAATATTTGTATTTTAGAATAGGGTAGGGAATTTTTTATTTTGGGGGGCTTTGTTATTTTATTAGGGGGCTTAGAGTAGGTGTAATTAGTTTAAAATTGTTGTAATATTTTTCTTATGTTTGTAAATATTTTATTATTTTCTGTAACTTAGTTCTTTTTTATTTTTTGTACTTTAGATAGTTTATTTAATTTTATTTATTTGTAGCAATTGTGTTTAATTAATTTATTGATAGTGTAGTGTTAGGTTAATTGTAGGTAATTGTAGGTAGTTTATTTAATTATTTTATTGATAGGGTAGTGTTAGGTTTAATTATATCTTAGGTTAGGATTTATTTTACAGGTAAATTTGTAATTATTTTAACTAGGTAACTATTAAATAGTTCTTAACTATTTAATAGCTATTGTACCTGGTTAAAATAATTACAAAGTTGCCTGTAAAATAAATATTAATCCTAAAATAGCTATAATATAATTATAATTTATATTGTAGCTATATTAGGATTTATTTTACAGGTAAGTATTTAGCTTTAAATAGGAATTATTTATTTAATAAGAGTTAATTTATTTCGTTAGATAAAAATTATATTTAACTTAGGGGGGTGTTAGTGTTAGGGTTAGACTTAGCTTTAGGGGTTAATACATTTATTAGAATAGCGGTGAGCTCCGGTCGGCAGATTAGGGGTTAATAATTGAAGGTAGGTGTCGGCGATGTTAGGGAGGGCAGATTAGGGGTTAATACTATTTATGATAGGGTTAGTGAGGCGGATTAGGGGTTAATAACTTTATTATAGTAGCGCTCAGGTCCGCTCGGCAGATTAGGGGTTAATAAGTGTAGGTAGGTGTCGGCGACGTTGTGGGGGGCAGATTAGGGGTTAATAAATATAACATAGGGGTCGGCGATGTTAGGGCAGCAGATTAGGGGTACATAGGGATAACGTAGGTGGCGGCGGTTTACGGAGCGGCAGATTAGGGGTTAAAAGTGTAATGCAGGGGTCAGCGATAGCGGGGGCGGCAGATTAGGGGTTAACAAGTGTAGGGTTTAGACTCGGGGTACATGTTAGGGTGTTAGGTGCAGACGTAGGAAGTGTTTCCCCATAGGAAACAATGGGGCTGCGTTAGGAGCTGAACGCTGCTTTTTTGCAGGTGTTAGGTTTTTTTTCAGCTCAAACAGCCCCATTGTTTCCTATGGGAGAATCGTGCACGAGCACGTTTTTGATGCCGGCCGCGTCCGTAAGCAACTCTGGTATCGAGAGTTGCATTTGCGGTAAAAATGCTCTACGCTCCTTTTTTGGAGCCTAACGCAGCATTTGTTTGAACTCTCGATACCAGAGTTAAATTTATGGTGCGGCCAGAAAAAAACCCGCGGAGCGTTAACAGCCCTTTTACCGCCGAACTCTAAATCTAGGCCTCAGGAATTTGGATCTGTTAAAGTAACTAATATTGAAGGAACCAATTTCCTCACTTTCACCTTGTTTTTCATCACCCATTTTTTTCGGTTTTGATTGACTTATTTTTGTTCTTCACTAACATTTGTTGATCAACTTTTTGGAACACTTTTTTGGAATATATTTTTCACGTTATTGCTTATTGTGTATTTTATTTAATTATATCTTTACCTCACTGGATTAGTAGCTAGCATTTGGTATATCCACTTGCACTCACTTACTATTTGACCCTCTTTTTGCACTGCAGTGCATTTTTTAATATTTTTTTGACACACTATTTTTTGAACATTATTGTTTGTACTATTGTTTATTAATTTCTTGCTTGATGCACTTGTTATAGTTGTACTTAGGCTTATTCTGTGTCAATAGTTTACACTCTTACTCTGGTGTACCACTCACACTGATCACCTGTGATTGTCTCTGTTTTTATTGTAATTATCAGCTTTAGCCGCTCCTGCAAGATATTCCTGTTTTTGTAATTTTATCTATATGTGTTTTTTACATTTTTTACTGATGCTTTTTAACATGGTTCATTAAATAATCTTCTTTTATCTCTTTGTGAGTATATTTATCCCTTGGCCTCTTGTTGGTGCTGTATTCACTTCTTACTATTTGTGCATATTTTTTGGAGGTTGGTTAGAATCTCTGTTTGGATACAGCTTGGGGATTACCTTAGCGCTCCCTTTTGTCCTAGTGTCCAGCAGAGAAGCAGCCTGTGCCTTAGTGTCCAGTAGCAGAGCAGCCTTTGTCCTAGTATCCAGCAGTAGAGAAGTCTGTGCCCTAGTGTCCAGCAATAGAGCAGCATTTTTCCTAGTGTCCAGGAGTATATAAATATGGGCCCTAGTGTCCAGCAGAGCATCAACCTGTGCCCTAGTGTCCTGGAGCAGAGCAGCCTTTGTCCTAGTGTCCAGCAGAGCATCAACCTGTGCCCTAGTGTACAGGAGCAGAGGAGCCTGTGCTCTAGTGTCCAGCAGAGAAGCAGCCTGTGCCCTAGTGTCCAGCAGCAGAGCAGCCTTTGTTCTAGTGTCCAGCAGTACATAAAAATGGGCCCTATTGTCCAGCAGCAGAGCAGCCTGTGCCCTAGTGTCCAATAGCAGAGCAGCCTTTGTCCTAGTGTCCAGCAGAGAAGCAGCCTGTACCCTAGTGTCCAGCAGCAGAGCAGTCTGTGCCCTAGTGTCCAGCAGCAGAGCAGCCAGTGCCCTAGTGTCCAGCAGCAGAGCAGCCTGTGCCCTAGTGTCCAGCAGAGAAGCAGCCTGTGCCCTAGTGTCCAGCAGAGAAGCAGCCTGTGCCCTAGTGTCCAGCAGCAGAGCAGCCTGTGCCCTAGTGTCCAGCAGCAGAGCAGTCTGTGCCCTAGTGTCCAGCAGAGAAGTAGCCTGTGCCCTAGTGTCCAGCAGCAGAGCAGCCTGTGCCCTAGTGTCCAGCAGCAGAGCAGCCTGTGCCCTAGTGTCCAGCAGAGAAGCAGCCTGTGCCCTAGTGTCCAGCAGCAGAGCAGCCTGTGCCCTAGTGTCCAGCAGAGAAGCAGCCTGTGCCCTAGTGTCCAGCAGCAGAGCAGCCTGTGCCCTAGTGTCCAGCAGCAGAGCAGCCTGTGCCCTAGTGTCCAGCAGAGAAGCAGCCTGTGCCCTAGTGTCCAGCAGCAGAGCAGTCTGTGCCCTAGTGTCCAGCAGAGAAGTAGCCTGTGCCCTAGTGTCCAGCAGCAGAGCAGCCTGTGCCCTAGTGTCCAGCAGAGAAGCAGCCTGTGCCCTAGTGTCCAGCAGAGAAGTACCCTGTGCCCTAGAGTCCAGCAGCAGAGCAGCCTGTGCCCTAGTGTCCAGCAGCAGAGCAGCCTGTGCCCTAGTGTCCAGCAGAGAAGCAGCCTGTGCCCTAGTGTCCAGCAGCAGAGCAGCCTGTGCCCTAGTGTCCAGCAGCAGAGCAGCCTGTGCCCTAGTGTCCAGCAGAGAAGCAGCCTGTGCCCTAGTGTCCAGCAGCAGAGCAGCCTGTGCCCTAGTGTCCAGCAGCAGAGCAGCCTGTGCCTAGTGTCCAGCAGAGAAGTAGCCTGTGCCCTAGTGTCCAGCAGCAGAGCAACCTGTGCCCTAGTGTCCAGCAGCAGAGCAGCCAGTGCCCTAGTGTCCAGCAGCAGAGCAGCCTGTGCCCTAGTGTCCAGCAGCAGAGCAGCCTGTGCCCTAGTGTCCAGCAGCAGAGCAGCCTGTGCCCTAGTGTCCAGCAGAGAAGCAGCCTGTGTCCTAGTGTCCAGCAGCAGAGCAGCCTTTGTCCTAGTGTCCAGCAGTAGATAAATATGGGCCCTAGTGTCCAGCAGCAGAGCAGTCTGTGTTCTGGCATCCAGCAGCAGAGCAGCCTAAGTTCTGGTGTCCAGCAACAGAGAAGCCTGTGTCCTGATGAGAATATAATGTGATTGTACTCTCGCGATCACATTTACTTTCAACTTGTAATAACTTGTAAGTTAGCGCGTGCACAATATTCCTATATCGCTCACAAGAAAACTTTAGCATGCCACTTGTAGTCTAGCCCTATCTGTTTTAAGAAAATAAAAATGGATGTTAGACAAAATAACCTACACAAACCTAGATGCAGATACAACTTAAATCACCCTAATAATCTACAAGTTTTTCTCTATTTGAATGTATCTCTCAAGCATAGAGAAAATGTAGCAGATAGCCCTGCTGATGTAAATGGCATTTTAAATGTAATCATTTCACACGTCCCATCATTTTAAATTAAAGACCCTTGACTTCAAGAACTGTGCACCCCCCTCATGCCATGTTTACTAGTTTATAAGCATTATTGATGGGAATCTGGGGCTATATTTGCTATGACTTTTTCATGTTCTAAACAATATCTGCCAACTTAGGTGCATCTTTTCACACATATCTTTCTTGCACCCTTTTTTTTAGTGTTGAGATTGACAGTTGTAAGAAATCTACTGACTGTACTGTGACATTTAGATTACACATCTATTATTTAAACCTTTACTAAACATAAAACCATTTTTACTTTTAGTGAATGCACTTTCTATGTTAATATGCCCATTCCACACTACAGAGTTCCGCATTCACTGGTGATGTTTGCAGATTGCTTAGGGTCAGACCATTTTTTTCTTATATTTCACTCAGTGGATGGATGGTTAGACTGATAAAAACTGAATAGAACATTTCTTGTAGATCTAACGATCCTAGGGTCAGGATATACAACAATCTGAATACTATGCTTTATTTTAGTGAATATTTTAAGAAATTCACACATTAGATCATGCGGTTTAAAGGGATGCTAAACCCCCAAAAATTATTTCATGATTCAAGATAGAGCATGCAGTTTTAAGCAAATTTCTAATTTACTCCTATTATACATTTTCTTTGTCCTCTTGCTATCTTTATTTGAAAAAGCAGAAATGTAAGGTTAGGAGCGGCCCATTTTTGATTCAGCACCTGGGTAGTGCTTGCTGATTGGTGCCTACATTTAGCCACCAATCAACAATCGCTACCCAGGAGCTGAACCAAAAATGGGCTGGCTCTTAAGCTTTACATTCATACTTTTCAAATAAAGATACCAAGAGAACAAAGAAAAATTGATAATAGGAGTAATTTAGAAAGTTGCTTAAAATCGTATGCTCTATCTGAATCATGAAAGAAAAAATTAGAGTTTAGTATCCCTTTAAGTTGAATAATTTCTGTGTTTTCAGAAAACCTCCCAGCAAAGGGCAGTTTTTTTCTTTCTAACATTTTTCATTGCTATTCACAAAAACACATAACAAATGAATCAAAGCTATTTTTTGGAACACTACTTTATTTATTCTTGCACTCACTATTCTGGCATTCACTTTATTTATTTTTTGTAATTATTTAACTAACTGCTATGACTGACAAATGTTTCTGTTAGCATTAAAGCTGTTTTCTTTAAATGTGTTATAAGTGTATAAACATTTATAATTCAGTTAAACTGTAACCTTCAAGCACTAAGTTTTAACTGTGTGATCATTCTCTCAAGGTTACTAAGTTGCTATATATTTTTCCTGACATAAAAAAAATAAATAGCCAGATATTTCTAAGGATTTGAAAAATGGAGTATATACTGAATTAGATAAATAGTAAACTTTATTCCAGCAGAATTAAAAGTCCATAACAGGAACAGAGTGAGAAAAAATGATCTTACGCGTTTCAAATGATCTTACGCGTTTCAATGAAAGTCGTAATCATAGATCTTATGAATTTTTGATGTAATAATTAGTAATTTGAAGATTACCCTAAACATTGCAATCTATGGTTACACATTAATGGCCAGATTACAAGTGGAACGCAAACAGTTATGTGCAAGTGAAAAGGGGTTTGTTCACAGGTGTTTGCGCTCATTGGGTTTTCCGCTCGTAATACAAGTTGAAAGTAAACGCGATCGCCCAATCACGATGTAAGTTAGAATGATTACCACATCCTCAGACCTCTGGTTAACTCTTTTGCAAAACAAAAAAGGGACACAAAACACATCAATAATACATTATAAAGTACAGTTACACACATAATAACACCATCTAATAAAAATTATAATAAAAAATATATATATCTTGCACAGAAAAGTTACAAGGACTCAGGTGTTTAACATAGAGATACATACATACATATACATGTCTAGTGATGTATATGAATGTATTTATATATGTGTACATATGTATAAATATATAAATACACAAATAAAAACATAAATACATATGTACACATATATAGGCAAATATATAATTGCATTTGAGCCTTTTGCAGTTAAGTAGATGAAAATATGTAAAAGCATACTTATGCAATATTCATTTTTAATAAAGGTTTTAACTATGTATTTAATGTCAATATTTGACATTCAAATGTTCTGCACATAGCAAAATATGTTCTAAGTATTTCTAGATAGATATTCCTATATATATATATATATATATATACTGTATCTGTATATATCTTTACCTATATATAATCATTTTATAATCATTTTATTTATGAATAAATAGAACACTATATTCTATGTGAAGAACATTTGAATGTCAAATATTTATATTTTCATGTCGGGTTAGCGCACGCGAACAGGGTGTTTTTTTGTCCACTTGTTTTACTCCATTGACTTCTATGGGGGGATAGGTTATCGTAACCGAAAAATTCTAAGTTCAGCATTTTTTACGCTCGTCGGGTTAGTGTGCAAGCAAAAACAGGTTCCTTTCAACTCATAATATGAATTCAACCAAACACACACAAAAAAGCTTACTTCTAGCAGAGTTAACACTCGAGTGGTAACATGAAATAACGCTCTACTCATAATCTGGTCCTTAGTGATTACAATAAGCAGACACTGCCAAAGGTAATGTTAATAATTACTTAATAACATTTGTTAAATAGGCCCCATTGCCTGTTTATGCATAAGCTATTTTTGTGTAGTAGTCACACTATATAGTTACCTAAATTATCTCAATGGAACCTGTTTCTGAAATGAACGTAAAAATGTTATGACGGTTTAACGCATAATTATAGAAAATAATTTGAACAAAAATAAATGTTCTAATATATTCGAGCATTATTGCACTATTATGCTACTGTAATTAACATGAATGTAACTCTAGGAGTAAACCGCTCTCAGAATTTCACAGTTTACACCATTGTTTCTGCTCCATAACTCTTCACAAAAGTATGATCACAGAATAATGTCATGCAGTTTGTTCTTTTATGGAAAATGTTCTGCTACATTGAAGAATAACAAAAGCAAATGATATTCTTTATTTCTAAGTACTGCACACCAACGCTGTTATAATTTTTAATTAATCATTATGTTATTTATAAAAGCTATCAGTGGTAATAAGTTGCAGATATGAATAAAACCTGCATTAGAACATAAATTAGATATATTTCCCACTAGAAGACAACTTTTTTTGATTAGTGCAATAATTGAACTAATACAAATGACTATTTCTTGGAGGAAAAAATTACATAAATAAATATAAGAATAACAATAAACAAACAAATTAGCCTGTATTAGAGCAATTAAATTGCATTATTTGAAAAATCCATAAAGGGGTTTAGCTTATGTATCAGCACTGTAATGTGAATACTTTGTGGTCTCTCTTCCGGCATCATAAGCCAAACAATACAATCTGGCACATAAAACTACAACTATAATTAGGTCCAGATTTATCAAAAGTTCCGGCTGCAGGCTTGCGTGAGCAAACTTGCAGCCGAGAGTTAAGAGCTGCTTCTTAACCCACTTCGCTACCTGTTATGTGGCGTATCTCAATCCCCCCAGAATTTTCCGACTGGGGAAATTGACAGCCCCTTCGGGGATGCCATATCAGGTGGATAGGAGTGAAGATGTACATCCATGTCCGCTGGACTTAGATAAATCTGGCCCTTACGGTCTCACTAATTCCCAAAGTTAAAAAATCATGCAACTTACTTATTATCAACACTAGATTAGCGATGTTTCCCAGAAAATCCAAAGTTTATTAGTTACTGATAATACTCCTGCATGTCATTAACGTTATGTACAATTTGGAAGATATTTTTAGTCTCTTTTTAAATACACAACATTGCTTTTTGGGCAAGATTACAAGTGGCACACTATTTAGTGCTTTCGCTTGAGTGTAAACTTTGATAGAAGTAAGCTTTTTTTGAAAGTTGAAAGTAAAAATAAATAGCGCATTAACTTATTCTCCCCTTCTGTATATACCTATATATCTATCCCTATAGATACATAGGTACAGATATCTATTTTACATTAACATAATCAGATATATATTGAAATATATATTTAATAATAAAAAAAATTGTATGTGAAGAACATAGGAATGTAAAATATGCATAATGCGATTTGTGTTTCGAGCTATAGGTCTAACATGGTGTCAGGTTAGCGCACATGAAGACAGGACCAGCACTTGTGTAACGTAAGAAAGGCAGCCGCCTAAGGTGCGCAGAAAGCGGGAGGTGCCGAGGTGGATTATGCCTGGCAATTGGCAAAGCGTTAGCGAGCGTGACATTATGACATAAACTTAGCATCAATCTGCGCCTGGGTGGCTACAAGTTCTACTGCTATGCTACGTATTGCTATGCTACATCATTGCCATGGATAATGTGGGCATGCTGTGTGGACCTAGTTGCTTGTGCTCTCACTGCCTAAGAAGCCTATCAGTGGACACTGTGGGGAGTCTGAGAGGCAAATCATGCAGTGGGGATGCCTGGCGCCCCGTGACTGAAGCACTCTTAAGTGTAACTGAGCCACGTCAGTGACGCATACCCAGACCGGTAAGGCAATTGCAGTGAAGACTGAAAAGGTAAGAGGGTTGACCACGGGGGTCTGAAGGCAGAGGTCTGGGGGCGGGCAGAATGCGTGGCGGCCCACCACGGCATGTGATGGTGTGAGTCAGAGTCTGAGTGAGTGACACAGGGCAGGGGCCAGGGTCCCACACAACAGTGACAGTGAGTG
The DNA here is from genome assembly GCF_027579735.1 of Bombina bombina. Classification (NCBI taxonomy): domain Eukaryota; kingdom Metazoa; phylum Chordata; class Amphibia; order Anura; family Bombinatoridae; genus Bombina; species Bombina bombina. The sequence goes on along the minus strand of NC_069501.1, from coordinate 1,206,468,444 downwards.
CGGGTGCGGCACAGCTGGCACTGAGACTGACAACATTTTACAGTCTGGGCTGGCCTGACTGAGCTGAATGCAAGCACTGCGAGGCAGCGAGTAGAACATTGGCATAATCCAATTGACTGCTGGAATTGCTGCCAATTACCCCCAATCCCCTTCAGGGCCAGGGGTGAAGTGTGTTGAGACAACAAGACTCAGTGGACTGGTGTCAACAACTTGACAGAGCAGAGGAGGACGGTGAGTGCACTGTGCACATTAAGGATATGTGTCTTTGCGGTCTCAGCTTTTTTTTAAAACCCTATCTATGCTATTTGTAATAAGTCGTTTGGCTACGCACCACTGCAAGCACACGGCTATTAATGTAATTGTATGATTTTTTTTCCAGCCCGCTCTATTTAAAGTTGATCAAATCTTTCTAAAGGATCTTGTATACTTTGGATGACACTTACTGTGTAAATCTAACAAACGGTTATTAGAGCGTCATGTGTGGTAGCAGCCAGGCTGTGAATGCAGTCTTGAGAACCAGGGCTGTTACTTTTTTTTGTAGGAGGATTGATACTGAAGCAAATCACTGTAATGCTGGTGTTATAGTATAGGGCCGTAATTCTCAACCACGATGTATGTTGGACTATTTTGTTAAGGCACCAGCCCTGTCGGGAAACTAGATTAAAGTTTTGGATATATAAATGGTCTGAGCATATGTTATTTATGCCCCTAAAACATCTCACATAAACAGTATATTTTATAAGTATGGCATGTTTTGACATTTTGAAAGCTTAAGGGGTCAAGTAAGTTTGTTCCATAAAAGGTATAAGCATAATGAAGACAGTTTAGTTACCTGAGTGATTTATCATAATCTATATAAAATTGAAAGAGGTGGCCATTGCTTACTGTGTGTGTATAAATGTGTATGTGTGTATGAATATGTATGAGTATGTGTGTATGAATATGTATGAGTATGTATGTATGTGTAAATATGTATGAGTATGTATGTATGTGTATGAATATGTATGAGTATGTATGTATGTGTAAATATGTATGAGTATGTATGTATGTGTAAAAATGTATGAGTATGTGTGTATGTGTAAATATGTATGAGTATGTATGTATGTGTAAATATGTATGAGTATGTGTGTATGTGTAAATATGTATGAGTATGTATGTATGTGTAAATATGTATGAGTATGTATGTATGTGTAAATATGTATGTGTGTATGAATATGTATGAGTATGTATGTATGTGTAAATATGTATGTGTATGAGTATGTATGTGTAAATATGTATGAGTATGTATGTATGTGTAAATATGTATGAGTATGTATGTGTGTGTAAATATGTATGAGTATGTATGTATGTGTAAATATGTATATGTGTATGAATATGTATGTGTAAATATGTATGTGTATGAGTATGTATGTGTAAATATGTATGAGTATGTATGTGTAAATATGTATGAGTATGTATGTATGTATGTGTAAAAATGTATGAGTATGTATGTATGTGTAAATATGTATGAGTATGTATGTATGTGTAAAAATGTATGAGTATGTGTGTATGTGTAAATATGTATGAGTATGTATGTGTGTGTAAATATGTATGAGTATGTATGTATGTGTAAATATGTATGTGTGTATGAATATGTATGAGTATGTATGTATGTGTAAATAAGTATGTGTATGAGTATGTATGTGTAAATATGTATGAGTATGTATGTATGTGTAAATATGTATGAGTATATATGTATGTGTAAATATGTATGAGTGTGTATGTATGTGTAAATATGTATGTGTGTGTAAATATGTATGAGTGTGTATGTATGTGTAAATATGTATGTGTGTGCAAATATGTATGAGTATGTATGTATGTGTAAATATGTATGTGTGTGTAAATATGTATGAGTATGTATGTATGTGTAAATATGTATGAGTATGCATGTATGTGTAAATATGTATGTATGTGTAAATATGTATGAGTATGTATGTATGTGTAAATATGTATGTATGTGTAAATATGTATGAGTATGTATGTATGTGTAAATATGTATGTGTGTGTATGTATGTGTAAATATGTATGAGTATGTATGTATGTGTAAATATGTATGTGTGTGTATGTATGTGTAAATATGTATGAGTATGTATGTATGTGTAAATACTGTATGTATGTGTGTGTATGTATGTGTAAATATGTATGAGTATGTATGTATGTTTAAATATGTATGTGTGTGTGTATGTGTAAATATGTATGAGTATGTATGTGTAAATATGTATGAGTATGTATGTATGTGTAAATATGTATGTGTAAATATGTATGAGTATGTATGTGTAAATATGTATGAGTATGTATGTATGTGTAAATATGTATGTGTGTGTATGAATGTGTAAATATGTATGAGTATGTATGTATGTTTAAATATGTATGTGTGTGTATGTATGTGTAAATATGTATGAGTATGTATGTATGTTTAAATATGTATGTGTGTGTGTGTGCAGGTAAATTTTGTTACCTGCTATGTTGCACAGAGACACCACTTTGGCACATTATGTCATGCAGAAATATCTATTAAACATTACTAGAACATTTTGTTGAGAAGCAGTAGTAGCAGGGTATATCATATTTTTTTTTGGGGGGGGGGGGTAGGGGGCAAAATGTGTCTTTGCCTGTGTAGCCAAAAATCCTAGCACCGGCCCTGCATGAAGAATTAGTAATCTTAAAGCGCATTCTTGAAATATTAAATATAAAATAATACAAATATTCATAATTAAAAATTATTATAGATACTGTAAAAAAAAATAATCTTTGGTTTATTTAGCATTTTTACAGAGAATGTGCTTTAAGATAGCTAATTCTTCATGTGCACTAACGCGACACTGTGATAGACCTAAAGCGCTAAACCTGTTACATATAATTTACATTCCTATGTACTTCATACAGAAAAAAATACAATTGTTATTATTAAATATATATGTCTTATTAATATATTACAGGTAAAGTCAGATATCTGGATAATCCTAGTATTACCTGGGTAAAACTGACATTACCCCAGCAGCTGTGAGTAAAGCCTGACGCAAGATCATACATCGGGCTTTACCCGGGTAATGCTAGGATTACCCAAACGCTTCTGGATAAAGCTACCTGCTTAAATTAATCACAGCGCTTATAACAGCTACAGAACCTAATCTCTAACCACACATATATATGGTGCACTGTAATCCCCCCATCTGATTTTTTTTTTGCCTCTGCCTGGGGGATTCAAGGGTGGGGCCCCGCCGATCCTCTGGCATCCACACCAAGTGAACCGTGGGGAATGGAGTTTACAAGGGACGTTTTGCCCCCCTTGAACCCCCCAGGCTGAGGCAAAAAGATAGTGAAGATGGGGCAATTACAGTGAAAGCATTAGCTTTATCCAGAAGTATCTGGGTAATCCTAGGATTACCCGGGTAAAGCCGGATGTATAATTTTACATTGGGATTTACCCACAGCCTTTGGGCAATGTCAGTTTTACCTGGGTAATCATAGGATTACCCGATATCTGACTTTACCTGCAATATACAGTATATATATATATATATATATATATATATATATATATATATATACATATATAATTTCCAAAGTAGACAATGGCAACAGCACTTTTCTTTAAAACACTTCTTCTTTATTAAAGTAACATTTTAGGATAAAATACAGCGACGTTTCGAGCCTCTTGGGCCCTTCCTCATGCTATAGATTAAGAACAAACATCTCCCTTATGTACACCTGTGTATAGGGTGTGGCTTAGTTAATTACAGAATCTTACCTGCACTTAGCTCATGTTGGTATCCCCAACTGGTAAGGTTCTGACTAAACTTTTCAACTTTGTTGTTTTTTAATAAACATTTATTTCTCAACACTTAAATGTATGCTTATGTGGTATGTCATATATGTTTCTTTATAATATATTACAAATAGACACATATCCACACTTTTTATACACAGGAATTTAATAACAATTATGAAAACAAATGTAGATCATAATCCTTGTTTAATCCATTTGGATATAGTGTTTTCAGATTTTTTATCCACCATACTTCTTTCTTTTTAAGTAGCAACTCTCTATTGCCTCCTCTCCTTGGTTTAGGAATATGGTCTATGACCTGAAACCTTAACTGACTAACAGTGTGCCCTGCTGTTATAAAATGTGATGAGACAGGTAATGTCATATCCTTGCATCTTATAGAGGACTTGTGTGCACTTATTCTATCCCTGATGGGGTTAATTATCTCCCCTACATAGCCCCGCCCACATGGGCATTTCAAGATATATACAACATAATTAGTATCACAGGTGAAGAGGCCATTGATTTCTCTCTTTTTAGTGTCATTAATTTGTGCAACATTTTTACCCTTTATCATTGAGTTACATTGAGCACAATGTAGACAGGGGTATGATCCCTTATTTGCAGTTGTCAGATAGTTAACTGGATCTTTTTTATTACTGCCAATATCTGCTTTCACTACAAAATCTCTTATATTTTTAACCCTTTTATATGAACTGATGGGGGGTTGTTGAAATTCCCTAATGGTAGGGTTAGTCCTCTCCAATAGATACCAATGCTTTCTTATTATCTTAGAGATATCTTCACTGTACTGATTATATTCTGAAGTGAAAATCAGCTGATTTTTTATTTTATCTTTTTTAATCCCTGTTCTCTCTTCTTTAACTGTCTGTTCACATTTCTCAATGATAGATATAGGATAGCCTCTATTGCAAAATTTCTTGGCCATTTGTTTCATTCTTTTTTCCTGCAATCTTGGTTCTTTTACATTTCTAGCTGTCCTTAAAAACTGGCTTTTGGGAATTGATTTAAACACTCGCTCAGGATGAAAACTTTCACAATGTAATATTGTGTTACCATCTGTTGATTTACAATAAAGATCAGTAACCAAATTACCAGATTGTTTGTATACCCATGTGTCCAGATAACTCACTCTATTTCTAGAATAATTAAGGGTAAATTTAAGGCAGCCTGTGCAGTGATTCAGTTCTTCAACAAACGACTCTAGGGACTCCTCTGTGCCCCTCCATACGCCAAAAATATCATCTATGAAACGTAGCCATACTTTACAGTTTATTAAATAACTGTTATTCATATACACAAATTTCTTTTCATATTGGCTAACAAAAATATTGGCGTATGAAGGGGCCACATTGGAGCCCATAGCAGTTCCCTTCTTTTGTATATAGTATGTATCTTGAAATAAAAAATAATTTAGGTATAGAATGATGTTAAGCATTTCTTCTATGAAAGAACATTGTAAATTCGTATATATTTCAGAGATTTTTAATGCTTCAAGTACTGCCTGCACCCCTGCCTCATGGGGGATAGCTGTATATAGGCTGACAATATCTAGGGAAAATAATATATCAGTGTCTTCTATTTTGATCTCTTTAATTTTTCCCAAAAAATCCCCTGTGTCTTTAAGAAAAGACTGTTGGATCTTAGCAATAGGATTCAAAATCTTATCAAGAAAGATAGCAACATTTGAAAATACAGATTCTGTACTCGCCACAATAGGCCTCCCAGGAGGCTCTTTTAAATTTTTATGAATTTTAGGTGTTGTGTAAAACACCAGTGTAATTGGATCTTTTTTTATTAAAAATGTTGCTAAATCTTTGGTGATAACATCTCTAGCCAATGCATTATTCACAGTTGCAAAAATCTCTTTTTGTATTTCAGGTAGTGGGTCATGATCTAATATTAAATAGATTCCACCATCAGATAATTGTGTAAGGATCTCTTGTATATAATATTGCCTATCAAGGACAACTACTGCTCCGCCCTTATCAGCATTTTTAATAGTAATGGCAGTATTGTTTGCTAGATCTTTAAGGGCTTTTCGTTCTGATGGTGTAATATTACTCTCTATTTTTGGTTTATTTTTTGAATACAGTATAGGTTTTTTAGAAACTTAAGGTTAAAAGCTCATTTCAGTATCCCACAAGAGCATGCAATTAAAACAAGTCCAGAAGGTTTAGGAGCTAATTCTATGAAATTTGACACACACAGTTTAGGTCTTAAAAATAAATCTAATTTTGTACCTAATACAATCAATTCAGGTGTGGAGACATACATTAAGTTAGTACAAACAGACATTAAAAAAATGTATTCAAAAAATAAACCAAAAATAGAGAGTAATATTACACCATCAGAACGTAAAGCCCTTAAAGATCTAGCAAACAATACTGCCATTACTATTAAAAATGCCGATAAGGGCGGAGCAGTAGTTGTCCTTGATAGGCAATATTATATACAAGAGATTCTTACACAATTATCTGATGGTGGAATCTATTTAATATTAGATCATGACCCACTACCTGAAATACAAAAAGAGATTTTTGCAACTGTGAATAATGCATTGGCTAGAGATGTTATCACCAAAGATTTAGCAACATTTTTAATAAAAAGAGATCCAATTACACCGGTGTTTTACACAACACCTAAAATTCATAAAAATTTAAAAGAGCCTCCTGGGAGGCCTATTGTGGCGAGTACAGAATCTGTATTTTCAAATGTTGCTATCTTTCTTGATAAGATTTTGAATCCTATTGCTAAGATCCAACAGTCTTTTCTTAAAGACACAGGGGATTTTTTGGGAAAAATTAAAGAGATCAAAATAGAAGACACTGATATCTTATTTTCCCTAGATATTGTCAGCCTATATACAGCTATCCCCCATGAGGCAGGGGTGCAGGCAGTACTTGAAGCATTAAAAATCTCTGAAATATATACGAATTTACAATGTTCTTTCATAGAAGAAATGCTTAACATCATTCTATACCTAAATTATTTTTTATTTCAAGATACATACTATATACAAAAGAAGGGAACTGCTATGGGCTCCAATGTGGCCCCTTCATACGCCAATATTTTTGTTAGCCAATATGAAAAGAAATTTGTGTATATCAATAACAGTTATTTAATAAACTGTAAAGTATGGCTACGTTTCATAGATGATATTTTTGGTGTATGGAGGGGCACAGAGGAGTCCCTAGAGTCGTTTGTTGAAGAACTCAATCACTGCACAGGCTGCCTTAAATTTACCCTTAATTATTCTAGAAATAGAGTGAGTTATCTGGACACATGGGTATACAAACAATCTGGTAATTTGGTTACTGATCTTTATTGTAAATCAACAGATCGTAACACAATATTACATTATGAAAGTTTTCATCCTGAGCGAGTGTTTAAATCAATTCCCAAAAGCCAGTTTTTAAGGACAGCTAGAAATGTAAAAGAACCAAGATTGCAGGAAAAAAGAATGAAACAAATGGCCAAGAAATTTTGCAATAGAGGCTATCCTATATCTATCATTGAGAAATGTGAACAGACAGTTAAAGAAGAGAGAGCAAGGATTAAAAAAGATAAAATAAAAAATCAGCTGATTTTCACTTCAGAATATAATCAGTACAGTGAAGATATCTCTAAGATAATAAGAAAGCATTGGTATCTATTGGAGAGGACTAACCCTACCATTAGGGAATTTCAACAACCCCCCATCAGTTCATATAAAAGGGTTAAAAATATAAGAGGTTTTGTAGTGAAAGCAGATATTGGCAGTAATAAAAAAGATCCAGTTAACTATCTGACAACTGCAAATAAGGGATCATACCCCTGTCTACATTGTGCTCAATGTAACTCAATGATAAAGGGTAAAAATGTTGCACAAATTAATGACACTAAAAAGAGAGAAATCAATGGCCTCTTCACCTGTGATACTAATTATGTTGTATATATCTTGAAATGCCCATGTGGGCGGGGCTATGTAGGGGAGACAATTAACCCCATCAGGGATAGAATAAGTGTACACAAGTCCTCTATAAGATGCAAGGATATGACATTACCTGTCTCATCACATTTTATAACAGCAGGGCACATTGTTAGTCAGTTAAGGTTTCAGGTCATAGACCATATTCCTAAACCAAGGAGAAGAGGCAATAGAGAGTTGCTACTTAAAAAGAAAGAAGTATGGTGGATAAAAAATCTGAAAACACTATATCCAAATGGATTAAACAAGGATTATGATCTACATTTGTTTTCATAATTGTTTTTAAATTCCTGTGTATAAAAAGTGTGGATATGTGTCTATTTGTAATATATTATAAAGAAACATATATGACATACCACATAAGCATACATTTAAGTGTTGAGAAATAAATGTTTATTAAAAAACAACAAAGTTGAAAAGTTTAGTCAGAACCTTACCAGTTGGGGATACCAACATGAGCTAAGTGCAGGTAAGATTCTGTAATTAACTAAGCCACACCCTATACACAGGTGTACATAAGGGAGATGTTTGTTCTTAATCTATAGCATGAGGAAGGGCCCAAGAGGCTCAAAACGTCGCTGTATTTTATCCTAAAATGTTACTTTAATAAAGAAGAAGTGTTTTAAAGAAAAGTGCTGTTGCCATTGTCTACTTTGGAAATTGTATATGGGAGCATGGCAGGCCTCCAAGGCAAACGTGCACTGCAAAGGTAAACCTACTAGAAGCTATACCCAGTGAAGGGGTACCCAAGAAAGTGCTGGACTTACCACTATATTTGGTTATATATATATATATATATATATATATATATATATATATATAAACAGGGTAAAGTCCAGCACCAATTCACCTTCAGGTAAGGGTGCAAGCAGCCTCTGTCTCACCTTGACAGATATTAATATACAAAATAGAAATGGCTGCAGCACACCAAGTCAAGTTTATACCATTTTTATTACAAGCAGTGAAATACAGGCGACGTTTCGGGCTTCTGCCCTTTCTCAAGCCAAGTGATTAGTACATAATCCAACTCTACCTTTTATATGCAGTACATGTGACAAACTACAGGTGTAGATAATTACAATTGTGATAATACATTTTCTTAAAAAAAAAGAGAGAAAAAGTAAACAGTGACTTTGTGTCATAATCATGACTATACATTTCTTATAAGAGAAAAACCATGTGATTTTAAACATTTGTATTACATTCAACACCTTCATTTTGTTTAATACCTAGTAATAATGTGAAAGAAAAAATATATGAGTGGCCTAAACGGTCCATTACCTTATCTGTGAATTATGTGAAACATTTTCTTGTTAGTGAATTTCATTACCATCTATTAGTGATGTTTAGAAGACCTTTATTTTATTAAAAACAATAATTAAACTAACAACTAAATCCTAATCTTGCAAGATGTGTTATTTCTCTGATGGATGTTAACAGGGGAATGCACACACTAAAATGTTATTTGCTACATGCAAACCAGAAAGACAGCGTTCTAGAAGAGAAGCCTAAGCAACATTTTTTTATGTTATGCTATTCGGCACATTTCTTTTTCAAGTTGTTCTTTTTTCTTTATGTGAATCTTGATCTAAATCATAAAGAAAAAGTTTACAATAAATTATCCAAATTAACCAATTACAGGAACAAAAACAGGTTATAATCTTTATTTAAACCTTTAGGGTGCATACTTTCCAGTCTATTAATCCAAATGACCTCTCTCTGTTGTAATTTTTTAACCCTATCCTGGCCCCTTCTTTGTATCGGAACATGTTCTAAGATTTGAAACCTTAACTGGTTAACATTATGATTTTTTTCTTTAAAGTGTGCAGATACAGGCAAATCTGAGATGGCTTTACGTATGGTGTATTTATGTTGTGTCAGTCTGTCTTTCATTTTTTGGGTAGTTTCCCCTACATATATCAATCCACAAGGACATTTTAAGGAATATATGACATAGTCTGTTTGACAGGTAAATAAACCATTAATCCTATATTTTTTACCCGTATGTGGGTGGACAACCTCGCTGCCTTTAATCACACTACTACAATGTGAACAATTATAGCAGGGAAAAGTACCTTTCTTTTTTGAAAATGACAACCTCGTCTTACTGCTACCTATGTCCGTTTTAATTAAATAGTCTTGTAGATTTTTAGGTCTTTTATATGACAACAATGGAAAAGATTGAAATTCTTTTATATCCTGATAGTTATTTTTCAAAATATGCCAATGCTTTTTGACTATACCAGATATCTGCTTACTATTAACATTGTATGTGCTCACAAATGGAATTCTATCCATCTGTGTGTTTTTCAATGTTTTTTGTAAAAGTTGATTACGGGGGACTTGATTGACTTTCTCTAATTCATCTTCCAATATTTTTGTCGGGTATCCCCTTTGTTTAAATTTTTGCCCCATTTCAAGCAACCTTTTATTACATACATCCTCATCACTCACTATCCGTTTAACACGAGTATACTGGGACTTAGGTAGAGATTTAATTGTATTTTCTGGATGGCAGCTTTCATACGATAAAAACGTATTTTTATCCGTTTTTTTAACAAAAAGATCAGTTTTAAACTTGTTCTCTTCTATTGATACTGTCACATCCAGAAAATCAATATGCTTTCTGTCATGCTGCATTGTGAATTCAATATTAGCCGTATTAGAATTAATTTGTTTGAGGAAAACATTAAGGGTATCCTCATTGCCCAACCATATCATAAAGACATCATCTATATAGCGCCACCATACGCATGCATGCTGTTTAAACAACTCATTTGGATAGATGAAATCATCTTCAAATGTACCCATGTATAAGCCTGCGTATGGTGGCGCCATATTCGCACCCATTGCGGTGTCTCTCTTTTGCCTGTAGTAAATGTCACCAAATAAAAAATAATTGTTGTTCAATACAAATGCCAGTAAATCAATTATAAAGTTAATTTGTGAATCTGTATATATTTGTTCCTTAGCCAAATGTTGTTTCACTGATTGTACACCCCCTAGATGGGGAATACTGGTGTATAAATTTTTAACATCTAATGTAACTAAGATAGAATTTTGTTGACCATGTAATTTAATCTCATTAAGCCTATTGAGGAATTCAGTAGAATCCTCCAAATAAGATGATAGTTTAGACACAATTGGTTTGAGTATTTTATCAAGAAAAGTGGCTATATTCGATAAAACTGAGTCTACACTTGCCACAATGGGGCGACCCGGTGGATTAATGAGGGACTTATGAATTTTAGGAAGTATATATATCAGGGGAGTAATACATTCTTTCTTAAGTAAATATTGACTTAATTTCTGGTCAATAATACCTTTATCAAGGGCATTTTGGACTATAATTTTCAATTCACTTTGTATTGTTTTTAATGGATTATTTTCCAGCTTTTCGTATACCTCGGTGTCTCTTAATTGATTGTTTATTTCTTCTATATATTTTATCTTATCCATAATTATAATTGCCCGCCCTTATCCGCTTTTTTAATGATTATATCAGGGTTATTTACAATTTTATAAAGGGATTGTTTATCTTCAACTGTTAAATTGTACTTAATTTGTATCCCTTTATGTAGCCTAATATCATGTTTCAGTTTTTCTATGTCCTTGCTTACCAATGTGATGTAAGTTTCTATCGGATGGTAATTTGTAGGCGGAATAAAGCTAGACTTAGCAATTAAATCAAAATCTGAAAATTTTAAACAATCATCATTAGCAGTATTTAGGTTTACAGCATTATACGACATTTTGGAAAAGTGAGCTTTAAGACGCAATTGTCTAAAGAATCTATACAACTCAATGTCCAAGTCCATACAATTAATGGTATTGCTAGGGCAAAAGCCCAAACCCCTATTTAGTAAGTTGGCTTGAGAAAGGGCAGAAGCCCGAAACGTCGCCTGTATTTCACTGCTTGTAATAAAAATGGTATAAACTTGACTTGGTGTGCTGCAGCCATTTCTATTTTGTATATATATATATATATATATATATATATATATATATATATATATATATATATATATATATATATAATGTTAATGTAAAATAGATATCTATTACTATATATCTATAGACATAGAGTGGTATATAATCAATAAGAATAGCTTTCAAATTCAAACTCAATACTGGGTGCTTTTCTTATAAGAAATATTTAGCTATAGGGGTATCTGCTGTACCCACTTCTAGGGTTTGTCTTATTGAGCTTCTGTGGTTTGCAAGTATTTATTTTTTTCCTGTATAAAAAAAGTCCACACAGACAAGGTCATATGTAAACCAGAAATTATGTTTTACATGTCGACAAGTTCAGCGGTTCTGATACCTCTTAGTGGTATATGGATGTTTATATTAAATTAGACATGTATATGTCAAACACCTTTTTATTTGCGATATACCTCTTAACCCTTATAACTTTTTTTAATTAATATTTATGACACATTTGTATCAGATAGAGTTTATATGAGTGTAACTTTAATATTCAATATATTTAGGTTGTGTTAAGTGCAAGTTTTTTTTAAAGCACTACCCTTTACACAAGGTTTTCAGTTGCACTAACCTGACAAGCGTAAAATGTGATTGCACTTTCGTGAACGTGTTTACTTTCAACCTGTAATACGAGTGTTATTTCCATCACAAGCAAAAACCTGATATCGCTTGCGTGCAACAGTTAACGCAACACTTGGAATCTAGCCCTTAATCTATAGCTCTTTGTCCCTTTAAATGTCATCCTTCATTCCAATATTTGGCTTATGTCCTAATTCTCCTTCTTGTGAAAAAAATAACATTTATTTGCATAAAGGAAATTAATTTCTATTTCATTAGCATATTTTACACAGTAATTGTTAAGTATATCAGGATTTCTTTCATGTAATTGGCAAGAGTCCATGAGCTAGTGACGTATGGGATATACATTCCTACCAGGAGGGGCAAAGTTTCCCAAACCTCAAAATGCCTATAAATACACCCCTCACCACACTCACAATTCAGTTTCACTTTCTTGGAAGGTGCTGTTCCTTTTGGCCATCTGTTCTGCTAGAAGAGTTTCTGAGCTATCTGCTCTTTCTTGTGAGTCTCCTTTTCTGATTTTTCATCAGGATAAGGCGGTTTTGCGGACTTCATTTAAATTTTTGCCTAAGGTTGTGAATTCTAATAACATTAGTAGAGAAATTGTTGTCCCTTCCTTGTGTCCTAATCCTAAGAATTCTTTGGAGCGATCCTTACATTCTTTGGATGTGGTGAGAGCTTTGCAATATTATGTTGAAGCTACTAAAGATTTCAGGAAGACTTCTAGTCTATTTGTTATATTTTCTGGTCCTAGGAAAGGTCAGAAGGCCTCTGCTATTTCCTTGGCTTCTTGGTTAAAGCTTTTGATTCATCAAGCTTATTTGGAGTCGGGTCAGGCCCCGCCTCAGAGAATTACAGCTCATTCTACTAGATCAGTCTCCACTTCGTGGGCTTTTAAGAATGAAGCTTCAGTTGATCAGATTTGCAAAGCAGCAACTTGGTCCTCTTTGCATAATTTTACTAATTGTACTATTTTGATGTATTTGCTTCTTCAGAAGCAGTCTTTGGTAGAAAAGTTCTTCAGGCAGCTGTTTCAGTTTGATTCTTCTGCTGATGTTTTAAGTTTTTCTTTTCATTATGAGAATAACTTATATTTTGGGTTGTGGATTATTTTTTCAGTGAGAAATGGCTGTTGTTTATTTTTATCCCTCCCTATCTAGTGACTCTTGCGTGGTGTTCCACATCTTGGGTATTGATATCCCATACGTCACTAGCTCATGGACTCTTGCCAACTACATGAAAGAAAACATAATTTATGTAAGAATTTACCTGATAAATCAATTTCTTTCATATTGGCAAGAGTCCATGAGGCCCACCCTTTTTATGGTGGTTATGATTTTTTTGTATAAAGTACAATTATTTCCAAATTCCTTTGTTGATGCTTTTTACTCCTTTCTTTATCACCCCACTACTTGGCTATTCGTTAAACTGAATTGTGGGTGTGGTGAGGGGTGTATTTATAGGCATTTTTAAGTTTGGGAAACTTTGCCCCTCCTGGTAGGATTGTATATCTCATACGTCACTAGCTCATGGACTCTTGCCAATATGAAAGAAATTAATTTATTAGGTAAATTCTTCATAAATTATGTTATGTATTACAATAAAAATGGTTGTAATGTATTCAGACTATTTTTCTGCACTCTTTGTGACAAGGAACAAGAAATCACAAACCAATGGCTAAGTGACACATCACAAAGCCACACCATTTAAAAAAATATCTATTTAAATTTTTACTTATGCTGAACGATATATGCTGATGTCAATAGCATAGTCAAAACAAGATGAGATCTCTCTCACATGTTTAAAATGTTTTGCCTGAAGAAATTGCATTAAAAGCTGTTTAATGTTAAAGGGACATTAAACCCCAAATTTTTCTTTCATGATTCAGATAGAGAATATAATTTTAAACAATTTTCCAATTTACTTTTGTTATCTAATTTGCTTCATTCTTCAGATATCCTTTGATGAAGAAATAGCAATGCACATGGGTGAGTCAATCACATGAGGCATTTGTGTGCAGCCACCAATAAGCAGCTACTGAGCCTATCTAGATATGCATCTCAGGAAAGGATATCAAGAGAATGAAGCATATTAGTTAATAGAAGTAAATTAGAAAGTTGTTTAAAATTGTAAACTCTTTCTAAATCATAAAAGAAAAAATATGGGTTTCATGTCCCTTTAAGCTGAAAATAATACTTCAGTATCAACTATGTACTTTTTAAAGATGATTGGTTCTTAGGCACTTCCCGCTAAAGTTAACTGGAAGATAAGCACAAATCCTCTTTGTGCTGTCAGACACAAGTATCTATCAGCCAATAAGCAGTAACAGCACCAAACCAGCCAATGAGCATGACTAAGGGTCACACAACTCATGCTGTTGTATTAATCTCAGTTTTTTATTTTATTTAACATTTTATTCAAGCAAAATAAATAAATATAAATAAATGATACCATCTCATATGGTGAGATAGTACTGATGAACATTCATCCATTAAGACCCTAAATAACTTGTGAGATCTGTTTGCCTTTTCAGATGAAAACGTCCTCCTCCTGTGTCATTTCTATAGCTATAGTCATTACATACACAATTAACTTGTGCTACACAGCTCCAGAAAGAGGTTATTAGCAGGGAGGATGTATAATGTAAAGTTGTACATCTGCATGTAATTATTATATCCTACAAATGATCCTAGGGATGCATAGTCCTCAGACAAACCCAAGGGATTGATAATAGGGCATCCTAAATAATGACCAATAAATTAAGATGTTGCCTTAATATACAAGATTATTTTGTTTTTAACAGAGACAACATAAAAAAGAAATAAGCTTTAAATTAAATCAAATACCACTGCGGGTATTTGTTAAAGGCTTCAGACAGAGCATACAATTGTAAAAAAGTTTTAAATTTACTTCTATTATCAAATTAGCTTCCTTCTAATTATATTCTTTATCGAAGAGATACCAAAGATACATAGGTAGGCTTCTGGATCACTACATGGCAAGAAACAGATCTGCCCTCCAGTGCTCTTGCAAATGAATAACATTCATGCAAAACTGCTGCCATTTAGTGCTCCAGAAAAGGGGCGGTTCCAAAGTTTACATCCCTTCTTTTCAACAAAAGATACCAAGAAAAAGAAGAAAAAAATTGATAGCAAAAGAAAATTAGTAAGTTGTTTAAAATTGCATTATCTATCTGAATCATGAAAAAAAAATTATTGGGTTTCATATCCCTTTAAGTAGTCAGAAAGGACTTCCTATTTTATGAACACAAATCAGGCATCAAAATATGAATATGAAAGATCATATTTTCTGAAATGTAAATTTTCAACTAAGATTAAGATCTTGCAAAAAACAGATTCATTGTGAAATTAATATCTTTTGGAAAACATAAAACCCGAACCTTGCCACATCATATTTGTGAAGTCTTTTGGAAATATTTTAAAGGGACAGTCTAGTCAAAATTAAACATTCATGATTCAGATAGGACATGCAATTTTAAACAACTTTTCAATTGACTTTTATCTTTAAATTTGCTTTGTTCCCTTGGTGGTATTTTTGAAAAGCTAAACCTAGGTAGGCTCAAACTGATTTCTAAACCAAGGCAGGGGGCGGCGTTGCACAAGAGTGCAAAATAGCGCCCTTGTGCAATGCTGAATTCCGACAGTGGAATTGATAAATCGAGCCCTATATATTAGTTTGAGCTCCAAAAGTGCCACCCCACCCCCACGGATGACAACACGTGGTCATCATCTATACTTAAGGCATTAAGAAATGAACAGTATTTCAAGCAAATCTCTGAAACTGTTGCAGTTGCTTAACTACTTAGATTTTATTTCTAATTTCATCTATATTATAGATGTTAATAGTAGGAATACCCACTAATGAATCTGTTATAAAGCAATGCAAAATTAATTTCAAACATGATTTTCCCATAACAACTTCCCTAGTATCTATGAATCCAGCCCATTATCTCTTGATCCTTCAGCTGGTTTTTATAACACAGACTCATCCTAAGGAGACAAAAATAAATGTTTGCCAAACTAAAGATAACATTTATTTTGGTTAGAGTATTTAATATTAAAGGGACTATCTAGTCAAAACTAAACTTTCATGATTCAGATAGGGAATGCAATTTTAAAACAATTTTCCAATTTATTTTTAGCATCAAATTTGCTTTGTTCTTTTGGTATTCTTTGCTGAAAGCTAAATCTAGGCAAGCTCATATGCCAATTTCTAAACCCTTGAAAGCTGCCTTTTATCTCGGTGCATTTTGGCATTTTCTTCACAACGTTAGTTTATGTGTGCCATATAGATAACATTGTGCTCACTCACATGGAGTTATTTATGAGTTAAAACTGATTGGCTAAAATGCAGGTTTGTCAAAAGAACTGAAATTAGAGGGCAGTCTGCAGAGGCTTAGATACAAGGTAATAACAGAGGTAAAAAGTATATTAATATAACAGTGTTGGTTTTGCAAAACTGGGGAATGGGTAATAAAGGGATTATCTATCTTTTTAAACAATACAAATTCTGGAGTAGACTGTCCCTTTAAGTTTTAGTTATTGTAAGGGATTGTAAACTTTTTATGATTTCATGCACAAATAATTAGTCAGTTAATAAATTAGCAGTTCATATTAAAACTTTGCTTTCAGGGGACACATAAAACTGCAGACCAGCTAAGGCCTTAGTTTTGTTTACTTTCCTGTTCTGCGTACAACATAAACAATATAGGTTTTCAGTATTGCATAGCGCTACGAGAAACTAACTTTATTATGACTAATTAACATGATGTTTTTAAACAACTGGCAGGAAAGTAGCTACAATGCTGCTTGCTAATATATTGTTCATAGTCTTGTTAAAAAAAAAAAAAAGGGAGATCTGTGATTCTGGGGAAAGCAGGCATAGAGCGGTGGGTAAGCCACAACTGTCTCTCTCACACCATGCAGCCAGAGAGAGCTAGACTGAAGGTATGGTTTAGGATTGCTTTTAGGTATCATCACAGTGTTGAACCTGGACTTTTCCTGTTGAGATGAGACTAGGCTAAACATCTTCTGTTTGTTACCTGATGAGATAAGACTAGGCTAAACACCTTCTGTTTGTTACCTGTTGAGATGAGACTAGGCTAAACACCTTCTGTTTGTTACCTGATGAGATGAGACTAGGCTAAACATCTTCTGTTTGTTACCTGTTGAGATGAGACTAGGCTAAACACCTTCTGTTTGTTACCTGATGAGATGAGACTAGGCTAAACACCTTCTGTTTGTTACCTGATGAGATGAGACTAGGCTAAACACCTTCTGTTTGTTACCTGATGAGATGAGACTAGGCTAAACACCTTCTGTTTGTTACCTGATGAGATGAGACTAGGCTAAACATCTTCTGTTTGTTACCTGATGAGATGAGACTAGGCTAAACACCTTCTGTTTGTTACCTGATGAGATGAGACTAGGCTAAACACCTTCTGTTTGTTACCTGATGAGATGAGACTAGGCTAAACATCTTCTGTTTGTTACCTGATGAGATGAGACTAGGCTAAACACCTTCTGTTTGTTACCTGATAAGATGAGACTAGGCTAAACACCTTCTGTTTGTTACCTGTTGAGATGAGACTAGGCTAAACACATTCTGTTTGTTACCTGATGAGATGAGACTAGGCTAAACATCTTCTGTTTGTTACCTGATGAGATGAGACTAGGCTAAACACCTTCTGTTTGTTACCTGATGAGATGAGACTAGGCTAAACACCTTCTGTTTGTTACCTGATGAGATGAGACTAGGCTAAACACCTTCTGTTTGTTACCTGATGAGATGAGACTAGGCTAAACACCTTCTGTTTGTTACCTGATGAGATGAGACTAGGCTAAACACCTTCTGTTTGTTACCTAATGAGATGAGACTAGGCTAAACACATTCTGTTTGTTACCTGATGAGATGAGACTAGGCTAAACATCTTCTGTTTGTTACCTGTTGAGATGAGACTAGGCTAAACATCTTCTGTTTGTTACCTGATGAGATGAGACTAGGCTAAACATCTTCTGTTTGTTACCTGTTGAGATGAGACTAGGCTAAACACCTTCTGTTTGTTACCTGATGAGATGAGACTAGGCTAAACGTCTTCTGTTTGTTACCTGATGAGAT
This sequence comes from Bombina bombina, assembly GCF_027579735.1. Lineage (NCBI taxonomy): Eukaryota > Metazoa > Chordata > Amphibia > Anura > Bombinatoridae > Bombina > Bombina bombina. Next base: position 1,206,449,941 of record NC_069501.1, on the reverse strand, counting down.
GAGACTAGGCTAAACATCTTCTGTTTGTTACCTGTTGAGATGAGACTAGGCTAAACACCTTCTGTTTGTTACCTGATGAGATGAGACTAGGCTAAACACCTTCTGTTTGTTACCTGATGAGATGAGACTAGGCTAAACACCTTCTGTTTGTTACCTGATGAGATGAGACTAGGCTAAACATCTTCTGTTTGTTACCTGATGAGATGAGACTAGGCTAAACATCTTCTGTTTGTTACCTGATGAGATGAGACTAGGCTAAACATCTTCTGTTTGTTACCTGATGAGATGAGACTAGGCTAAACACCTTCTGTTTGTTACCTGATGAGATGAGACTAGGCTAAACACCTTCTGTTTGTTACCTGATGAGATGAGACTAGGCTAAACATCTTCTGTTTGTTACCTGATGAGATGAGACTAGGCTAAACATCTTCTGTTTGTTACCTGATGAAATGAGACTAGGCTAAACATCTTCTGTTTGTTACCTGATGAGATGAGACTAGGCTAAACATCTTCTGTTTGTTACCTGTTGAGATGAGACTAGGCTAAACACCTTCTGTTTGTTACCTGATGAGATGAGACTAGGCTAAACATCTTCTGTTTGTTACCTGATGAGATGAGACTAGGCTAAACATCTTCTGTTTGTTACCTGATGAGATGAGACTAGGCTAAACACCTTCTGTTTGTTACCTGATGAGATGAGACTAGGCTAAACACCTTCTGTTTGTTACCTGATGAGATGAGACTAGGCTAAACACCTTCTGTTTGTTACCTGATGAGATGAGACTAGGCTAAACACCTTCTGTTTGTTACCTGATGAGATGAGACTAGGCTAAACACATTCTGTTTGTTACCTGATGAGATGAGACTAGGCTAAGCATCTTCTGTTTGTTACCTGATGAGATGAGACTAGGCTAAGCATCTTCTGTTTGTTACCTGATGAGATGAGACTAGGCTAAACATCTTCTGTTTGTTACCTGATGAGATGAGACTAGGCTAAACACCTTCTGTTTGTTACCTGATGAGATGAGACTAGGCTAAACACCTTCTGTTTGTTACCTGATGAGATGAGACTAGGCTAAACACCTTCTGTTTGTTACCTGATGAGATGAGACTAGGCTAAACACCTTCTGTTTGTTACCTGATGAGATGAGACTAGGCTAAACACCTTCTGTTTGTTACCTGATGAGATGAGACTAGGCTAAACATCTTCTGTTTGTTACCTGATGAGATGAGACTAGGCTAAACATCTTCTGTTTGTTACCTGATGAGATGAGACTAGGCTAAACACCTTCTGTTTGTTACCTGATGAGATGAGACTAGGCTAAACACCTTCTGTTTGTTACCTGATGAGATGAGACTAGGCTAAACATCTTCTGTTTGTTACCTGATGAGATGAGACTAGGCTAAACATCTTCTGTTTGTTACCTGATGAGATGAGACTAGGCTAAACACCTTCTGTTTGTTACCTGATGAGATGAGACTAGGCTAAACATCTTCTGTTTGTTACCTGATGAGATGAGACTAGGCTAAACACCTTCTGTTTGTTACCTGATGAGATGAGACTAGGCTAAACATCTTCTGTTTGTTACCTGATGAGATGAGACTAGGCTAAACACCTTCTGTTTGTTACCTGATAAGATGAGACTAGGCTAAACACCTTCTGTTTGTTACCCGATGAGATGAGACTAGGCTAAACACCTTCTGTTTGTTACCTGATGAGATGAGACTAGGCTAAACACCTTCTGTTTGTTACCTGATGAGATGAGACTAGGCTAAATACCTTCTGTTTGTTACCTGATGAGATGAGACTAGGCTAAATACCTTCTGTTTGTTACCTGTTGAGATGAGACTAGGCTAAACACCTTCTGTTTGTTACCTGTTGAGATGAGACTAGGCTAAACACCTTCTGTTTGTTACCTGATGAGATGAGACTAGGCTAAACATCTTCTGTTTGTTACCTGATGAGATGAGACTAGGCTAAACACCTTCTGTTTGTTACCTGATGAGATGAGACTAGGCTAAACACCTTCTGTTTGTTACCTGATGAGATGAGACTAGGCTAAACACCTTCTGTTTGTTACCTGATGAGATGAGACTAGGCTAAACACCTTCTGTTTGTTACCCGATGAGATGAGACTAGGCTAAACATCTTCTGTTTGTTACCTGTTGAGATGAGACTAGGCTAAACACCTTCTGTTTGTTACCTGATGAGATGAGACTAGGCTAAACACCTTCTGTTTGTTACCTGATGAGATGAGACTAGGCTAAACACCTTCTGTTTGTTACCTGATGAGATGAGACTAGGCTAAACATCTTCTGTTTGTTACCTGATGAGATGAGACTAGGCTAAATACCTTCTGTTTGTTACCTGATGAGATGAGACTAGGCTAAATACCTTCTGTTTGTTACCTGTTGAGATGAGACTAGGCTAAACACCTTCTGTTTGTTACCTGTTGAGATGAGACTAGGCTAAACACCTTCTGTTTGTTACCTGATGAGATGAGACTAGGCTAAACATCTTCTGTTTGTTACCTGATGAGATGAGACTAGGCTAAACACCTTCTGTTTGTTACCTGATGAGATGAGACTAGGCTAAACACCTTCTGTTTGTTACCTGTTGAGATGAGACTAGGCTAAACACCTTCTGTTTGTTACCTGTTGAGATGAGACTAGGCTAAACACCTTCTGTTTGTTACCTGTTGAGATGAGACTAGGCTAAACACCTTCTGTTTGTTACCTGATGAGATGAGACTAGGCTAAACATCTTCTGTTTGTTACCTGATGAGATGAGACTAGGCTAAACACCTTCTGTTTGTTACCTGATGAGATGAGACTAGGCTAAACACCTTCTGTTTGTTACCTGTTGAGATGAGACTAGGCTAAACACCTTCTGTTTGTTACCTGTTGAGATGAGACTAGGCTAAACATCTTCTGTTTGTTACCTGTTGAGATGAGACTAGGCTAAACACCTTCTGTTTGTTACCTGTTGAGATGAGACTAGGCTAAACACCTTCTGTTTGTTACCTGATGAGATGAGACTAGGCTAAACACCTTCTGTTTGTTACCTGATGAGATGAGACTAGGCTAAACGTCTTCTGTTTGTTACCTGATGAGATGAGACTAGGCTAAACATCTTCTGTTTGTTACCTGATGAGATGAGACTAGGCTAAACATCTTCTGTTTGTTACCTGATGAGATGAGACTAGGCTAAACACCTTCTGTTTGTTACCTGATGAGATGAGACTAGGCTAAACGTCTTCTGTTTGTTACCTGATGAGATGAGACTAGGCTAAACGTCTTCTGTTTGTTACCTGATGAGATGGGGTTTCTTCTGTCTGTGATGACTGTTATCTTCTTCCCTGCCAGTTTATATCATCTTCAGTAACTAACAAGCCATTAACAATCAATGCTAAGTATTGCCTAATGTATATTCTGTTTAGCATAAGTTATCTACTCACATTTCCTATGTTCCCCCTTTATTCAGTATTAATAGTTACCTTAGTGCTCTTCCTGGTGCAAACAATTATATTTTAACTTTTGCAAAAGATTTAAACTTATGGTAAAAATTGGCACCTTGGTGCAGTGCATTAACTCTCTAAGCTGGTGAACCATTCAGGAATGAGATACAAACAAATTCATGAATCTACATTTGGTAATTTATTTTTTCATGATTCAGAAAGGAGCATATAATTTAAAAAAAGCTTCAATTCTATTTCTATTATCAGTATGCTGAGGAGGGTGCATGTGTCTGAAGTATTACATGGTAGCACAATGCAAAAATGTTTTTAACAATACATTGTGCAGATCCTGCTGCCATCTAGTGCTCAAAAGTATTCTTGCAAAACAGCTGCTATACAGTGCATGCTACCTACCTAGGTATTCTCTTCAACATAGAATACAATGAGAAGAATTAAGTACATTTGATAAAAGAAGCAGATTAAAGGGCAATTCAGAGATACAACCAAGTAAAAAAAGCTAATGGAATTCACATTCTTGTCTCCTTTGCTATGAACAGTAATGGACAAATGTAAATGAACTGGCACTCTGATCTAACCAATCACAGTGTAGTGTAGAATGTTGTAGCGTTAGATACTTAAAGGGACATGAAACCTGAAATTGTTATTTCTTGAATCAGATAGCGCATGCAATTTTAAACAACTTTGCAATTTACTTCTATTATTGCATTTGCTTTATTCTCGATATCCTTTATTGAAAGCATTTCACTACTGGGAGCTAGCTGAACACATTGGTAAGCCAATGATAAGTAGAAAATATACGTGCAGCCATCAATCAGCAATGTATGCTTTTCAACAAAGGATACCAAGAGCACAAAATAATTTAGATAACAGAAGTAAATTGGAAAGTTGTTTAAAATTATATGCTCTATCAGAATCATGAAATACATTTTTGGGTTTCATGTCCCTTTAAATATGATCAAGGTACTCTAAGCTCACGGGGGTACTGGGTGTCGAAAAGTGAAACAAGCACACTTTTTTATGTATTTTATACCAAAAACAGGCAAAGTAAATGATAAATGTATACTACTACATTATTTTATTTTCCCTTATACCATTTTATGTGGGGTTATGTTTTCTGCTTAATGTTCCTTTAAAATGGCATTGAAAAGTACTAAAATAATTTGGTGTTTCCAAAAAAGAGCACCAAAACTGACTGTACAAAAATGTAATTAAGATATACATATTTTTTCACTATGAACCTATATGCTAATTTGCAGCACAATATGCTCATTATTAGCAAAATATTCTTGATTTGTAAACAAAAACATAGAAGTAGTTATGGTTATTACCGACTGCAAAGAGAGTAATATACTAGCACATTTAGCTGAATATTAGGTTCCATAAATATAAGGTTATGCAAAGGTGGTGAAAACTGTCAGTAAAATGAAAAGCTGGTTTAAAATGCTTATCACTTTGTTTAGGTAAAGAAAAATACACTATTCTAAACCAATAGATTTAATAAAGATGAGCCCGCAAAAATTTCCCAAAGGCTTTCTGGAGCAGGCAGGTGAGGGGGCCCCCCAGTGTCATGCATACAGAACCATAAGTGTGCCAGGGGCAATGTAAGGTGTGTCATGCGTACGGTGTGTGTGGCGTCAGAACAATAGACTTAGGGCTCGATGATTGAAAGCTCTCTGGACTGGCAAGATTATTAAAGAATGCTCGCCAGTCCTTTTATTTTCCTGGTGGAATGATCTAAAGCCACCTTTTACCATGAAAACAGGGTGTCTCGCTAAGGGGCGTATACTGCATTTTCATGTGAAATGTGCACAACAAAATTCGTATTTTAAACATGATACAAAACAAATATTTGAACCATTCACACAAAATTATGCAGGAAAAAATTATATTGTTAAGGTGCATCAAAAATCATAACAAAATTCTTCACCAAAAAAAAAAAAGTTAAAATTGTATGTAAATTACACAGGAATAAATCAAATTAAATATGCATAGCGTAAATCGTAATTGTAGTACACTGGATGTGCGAAAATCACACTAAAATTTTAACTTATAAATACAAAATGCAAAGCGTAATTGTTGTTTTTTCGTAAAAATCGGCTGAACACGGGCGCATATGAAAATGTCTCTGTGGCGAGCTTTTCTCAAAACACTCAAAATAAATATAACCCTAATAGATAAACACATATATACGAAAATATAGGCGCATATAAGATGCTCTATGCAGAAAGCAGCATAATGTGAGTTATATTGGCTGCAGGATTTTAATTTTAATGTACTCCCCCTGCTCCCTGCTAAGGAGCGAAGTTTCCCTATCCAGCAAGTTCCAATACTTTTAATAGGAGCCATCTTGCCATTCGCAGGGACTGACCCTTTTTTATGATCATTCCACTGAGGCAGCCTTGCGAGAGTCGGCGAGTAAAAGTGGCTTTAAGCAGGCGAAGTTTATATCATCAAGCCCTTACCGGGGAAAGCTGTGACATCATATTAGACCTCCCAACCATCCTGTTGCAGGACTGCCATTAAATGGGCAGTCTCCCTGCTGCCTCACCCACACCTGCCCCCATCATCTGCCATATCCTATCAAGCATTTCCAGGAAAGAAAATTCTCTACATTCAAGGATTGAAATGCCCTCTGATACATTGAAATAGATTGGCATGCAGTTGTCTAGGGTCTTACAGACATTCTGTTGAAAGTAGGCAAATGCAGATAACATTGTCTAGTCTCTAGCACAAACACAGGAAAATCACTGGAAAGCAACATCTGATAAATTATTATCGTTATGCAGTAGAAAACAACATAATGCATTGGCTGAGTTTCTTTATTCAGATTTGCCAAGTTTGCAATTTAAATGCTTGGAATTTCCAACCAACAGATGCCTATAAGAAATCTTACTTTACAATACAATAGCTCAACGCTGGCTGCCAATAAAGGAAAAAATATCAAATAAACAAACAATAGATAGAAAACTCTTTATTCTTTATCTCAAGTTGTATTTTGAGAGGCAGACATAATTCCCACATGTCTTAAAGACAAAATAATATAAATGTTAACTGGAAGCATTTTCTGAAATTAATTCAAGCAGTGACACATTTGATATCTTCAAGAATAAATATTACTCAAATTCCACATACTTCAGTCACCTGGGAACCAAACTACCTAAAATCACTACTCATATAGGATCTGTTGATCAAAAACTAACCAGCATTTTATTTCAACGTGATTCTTCTCCACACCCAGAACTCTTCATAGTAAGATAAACAGCTCAAGCTAAAATCTGCATTTAAACAAACTCCCTTCACCGATTGGAGAAGTCATTATGGACTTGTTCCTTCCTGGAGTAGACAAGACTTGTCTTTATCATTTCATTTGCTAAACTCTCTCATCTGAACCCACAGCATAGGCTAATTAGGGACAGATATGTAGCAGGGTTAATTCATTTTCAGATTTACTTTACAAGAAAAGGTGCACAATAAATACAGAAAACACACTGCAAAGTTGTTGTCTTGTCTGGTGTATTATTAATTTCTGTAGATTTTTAAAAAGAGTGTATAAACCCTTGTCAGGGAGACCTGTACCATATGCTTCAAATTATAACACTTGAATGAAAAAACTGTGTAAAATGTGTTATACTATTAAATGTTACTATAGAATAAATGTAACTTGTTTGAAATTAAAGATACATTTGAATTCATGACATGTAACACTTGGGTATCATATGTAATTGTTGACATAAAGGGATGTGAAATCCATTTTTTATGATACAATTAGAGAATACAATTTTAAACACCTTTCACACGCATTTCTATTATCAAATTTGCTTTGTTCTCTTGGTATCCTATGTTGAAGGCAAAACAATGCACTACTGCGAGCTAGCTAAACACATCGGGTGAGCCAATGAAAAGAGGCAGGATTAAAGTAGCCACCAATCAGAAGCTAGCGCCCGGTAGTACATTGCGGCACCTAATCCAGTGTTCCCTCTAAGGCCGCTTTGGGTGCAACCCAGCAGTGAAACAGTTAATTTGAGCAATTAGCAAACGCTTCACAATGCAGACTGCAAGGTGTGACTCCCCTCCCTTATTAACTGTTTAACTGCTGGGCAGCACACAAAACTGGCCTTAGAACACTGCACCTGACCCTACCTAGGTATCCTTTTCAACAGGTGTTTTGAGATACTTTTAACTGTTTTTAAGATCATTTGTATTTGGAATATAAAGTTTAAAAAAAAAAAGGATTATTATTGAAATGACTGGTTGCTAGTCCAGAGTGAATTAACTGGACAATTCCAGCACATGCACAGACACCATTTATTTGGAGGCTTTCAATATGAGTACCCATCAGAAGTGGAGTTTAGTTTGTGCACAGTATTCCAGAAGATAAACTATGTGGCGCCCCCATTTGTGTTTTACAGATAATTTTCAAATCATTACAAAATATTGCAATTAATATTTAAGGGTTAATTCCTAACCTTCTAATATGTTTTTTTAAGATTAAATAACTGATGCTAAATTGTTATGCTTAACTAATGAGCCAAAACATTTGTCCTTCCAACTGCAGCCTCACACTCTAACTTTAATAAATATGCTATTTATATTACATCTGGGGCTTACAATTAGGATTGCCATATTGCAGCTATAAAGAAGGACGTATGAAAAATACATATCTCAGGGGCAGTTTAAAGAAACAGTTTGAAATAATGTTCAGTGGTAATAACCCTCACATATGTATTTTTCATAAGTGTACATCCTTAAAGGCAGAAATATGGTAATTCTACTTACAACAAGAATCACCAGCAAAGTAATAGGCTTAACACTGCTATGGAAAAGTCTATCAATAATACAAGGAGTAAATAACAAATAACCAAACCACAACAGCACCACTTGTAATTTCCAAATCTTCTTTTATTATATATCACATGGGCAGCAAAAAGTAGTAAAACAGAACAATGTTTCGGGTCAAACACCCTTATTCATGTTCATACGGGTGTTTGACCTGAAACGTTGTTCTGTTTTACTACTGTTTGCTGCCCATGTGATATGGAATAAAAGATTTGAAAATTACAAGTGGTGCTGCTGTGGTTTGGTAATTTAGTATTATTCCTAGGGGTTTGGCAGTTAACCCCACACAGCATGTGCGCACACCTTGGGACATTTGTGCTGGATATTAGCCCTATTTGAGTTTGGAACAAGGAGTAAATAAGCTTGTAAGGGGAACATCTATAAATACACAGCCATATCTCTTATTATGATTATCAATTTATGACCACCAGCTATGATATAATATATTATTCAGTAAATTCTAGGGGACTGTCAGACTTAAACCTGATATCTGGATATAAAAAGCACTACATTTTCGTTGTTTAAACTCAAACTTTTACTTAAGAAAATTCAAAACAATATCCACTCTTGCAATGAATATATGAGAAGAGAATGCAATACAGTGTACCAGACATTTATTCAGTTTTGGAAAAAAAAAGATAACACATTTTATTGTGTATTTTGGCATTTGTTTTCAAACAATGAGCGGCCGAATGACAGTGCAGTATATAAAAAAAAATCTTCCTTTGTGTATACCATTAACAGGGTTCAAAATGTCAGATTTATTCTATTTTAGGCTATAAATTGTTCAGGTGTTTAAATTTACACTACAGGTATACCTCACTTTACAGCGCTTCACTTTACAGCGCTTCGCTAGCACAGCGTTTTGTGGAGCTGAAGTTCATCCTCCAAGGATTTCTTTGTGAGACTGCGAGAAAAGTGACTGTCACCATTTTGTTATGCACCATTCACTCTGTTTACAGCATTACGGTGCAATCTGTGTCTCACAGGCCCATTTATCAAGCTCCGTATGGAACTTGAAGGGCCGTGTTTCTGGCGAGTCTTCAGACTCGCCAGAAACACAAGTTATGAAGCAGCGGTCTAAAGACCGCTGCTTCATAACCCTGTCCGCCTGCTCTGAGCAGGCGGACAGGAACCGCCGGAAATCAACCCGATCGAATACGATCGGGTTGATTGACAGCTCCCTGCTGGCGGCCGATTGGCCGCGAGTCAGCAGGGGGCGGCGTTGCACCAGCAGCTCTTGTGAGCTGCTGGTGCAATGTTAAATGTGGAGAGCGTATTGCTCTCCGCATTTAGCGAGGTCTTGCGGACCTGATCCGCAGTGTCGGATCAGGTCCGCAAGCCCTTTGATAAATGGGCCCCTCTGTGTTAAAGTCTAGCAAATTTTACTACAGTAATTGTCACTATTTTACAGGTAGAGTATTTATTGAATACTATGCTGTGCTAGTGTTAAACTAAACATAGCGCTATTGCACCCCTAATATATATGTTAGTTCAAACATGTTTTCAAGATTTTAAAACACTGGCAAGTGAAAAGAAAGCTAAAACTGCCTTGTTTCACTTTAAGGCGGTTTTCACTTTACAGCGGGGCTCCGGTCCCTAACCCGCTGTATGAGCGGGGTATACCTGTATTTAATATTTTGAGATATATGATTCCTGTGTTAGCCAGCAAGTATGCAAGCTTCATTTGCTATGACCCCATTAAAAAAAGTTCATTAAAAATCATATTTTGTGCTGCTGATGGCTTCTAGCAGTAGCACTAGCTATTACTTTAACTTTATCTTTAAGTTGTTGTTCAGCTGCTCCTCTGCTGCTTAAAGATGTCCCGTGAAGGAAATAAGGGCTAATGACTTTCCATTAACAAACTAATACTAATGTCAAAATACAGACTAACCAAAGGATCCAGGAACTAATCTTATAAAAAGGGAAATTATATTTTCAACCATTTTTTTTCTCTATACACATTGTCTATTAACTACCACTTCTTATGAAACAGTTAACTGTGTACACCATGCTATCTGAAAAGTTATTTTCTCCTGCTTTTCTATTCAGCCATCTAATTTTCCAAATGCTATTTTCTATTTTATTGAATGCAATTTGTTTAAAATGCAATGTACTTGACCAGAGATAATTGCTATAGACAGACCATAAATTGATCCATCCAGAACCCATATAAATGGATTTTAAGCTAGTGAACTAGCAGATGTCACATGTGATTATCTATCTTCTTTGTCTATTCACCTATGGTCCATTTAACAAGACTCATGCTATTCACAAAAGGGAAAGTCTGAAATACAATGAAGTACAAAGGTTGTATTAAAGGACATTCCAATTCCTGTTGTAATTAACCCTTTGGCTGCTAAGCCATTTCCCACCTGGGTGCTAAGCTGGATTTGAGCTTTTTTTTGTTTTTGTTTTTAAATATAATTATTTTTAACTTTTTAACTTTTTTTCCATATCCCCAAGACTATACCATTAGAAAGGTTAGGTGATTACCTTTCCAACAGTGTGTCTTTGGGGGTCTGTAGCTGCTTAGATGCCTGAGATAAAAACTTCTAAGGAGCATAGCGTCCATTGTTAATTTTAAATAAAGTTGCACTGTGACGTCATCACGTCATTGCACGTGATGTCACTGCGCAAATCATGAAGCCCCCGGCCTCACTATTCAGGCCAGATCGCCGGGGTGGTAGTAGGTGGGAGCCCCCAGATTGCCCTCAAGGTGGATGAGTGCTAGTAACGACTCTGAGCCGTCCTCAGCAACTGACTGGGACAATTTGCGACGTCTTGGGCACTCAAAGGGTTAAAGCTTTTTAAAGATTAATATTTTTTTTGCTTAAAAATGTACCTCTTTTGAAAATAGCATGTTTCTTAAAGCATCACTGCTTTGGGTACTTTCTTGTGCTCCCCAAATATACACTCAGCTCCCACAAATTACTCTTGTACCGGTTTTTAAGACATCATTAGTAAAAGAGGCACATTTAAAGCGTATTTAATACTGCTCTTGGTAACGGCGTGTAGGCTGAAATTGTCTTTTTAAAGAGACATTAAACACTTTGAGATGGTAAAACAAAATTATAAATCATATATATATATATATATATATATATATATATATATAAAACCTCATCAATATACTTTCATTATTTATTTTGTCCCCTTTTCCTGTAATTCCATTCTGAAATTGTGAGCTTTTCAATTCCTGTTAGTAGTGAAAGTGCAGACCACTGCTATATTCTATTGGCTGCACACTATAGTGACCTATTTATAACTGTCACTAATTGGCCACAGCAGAGAAGTAAACCTAAGTTACAACATGGCAGCTCCCATTGTTTTATAGACACTAAATCTTTATGCTTATTATTATTATTCTTTATTTATGAAGCACCTACATATTCTGAAGCGCTGTCCATGAATACAATTCATTTAAATAAAACAATAATATAAAACTTGTAAGAGACCGGACAAAATTTACAAACACATACAGGAGGAATTGAGGGCCCTATTCCCGTGGGAACTTACAAGTTAGAAGAGTAGGAGGTTGAGAAACAGGACTGCAAGATTGAGAAAGATGTTAATGCAGAGTTAGATGAGGGAAATGTTGTTAGGTAAGAGAAATTAATTTATTATTGAGTTGGGTGGTAGGCTTCTCTGAACAGAAAAGTCTTCAGAGAGTATTTAAAGGAAGAAAGATTAGGGCAAAATGATTTAGTTACTATTTAAACAACTAATGACATTTTAAAAATACATCTACATGTTATTATCAGACTAATCTTTTATTTGAATGCTTCATTCTATCAAGCATTTATTTAGGGCTATATTACAAAGTGAAGCGCTAATTTTGTTGCGCCTGTAAACAGGAAAATTACGGGCACGCGATAAATAACCAGCTATTACAATAAGCGCTCAGAAAAATAACCAGAGATCAGATTTTAAAAAAGAGCCCCAAATGGCCCCAAACTTAAGAGTTTGTTTATAAAATAAGAACAAAAAAATAATAGCAACTTTAACCCTTTTACTCAATAAGACGTGTATATATATATATATATATATATATATATATATATATATACGTCTTGCAGTACTTTGCCTATCGTACTGCAAGACGTATATATACAGCCAAGAGCTAGAGTTCCTGAAGTTCCAGGCATCTTACGCATATGGACCCGGAGCGCGATTGGTGCTCCGGCTCCATATGAGGGCAGATGTCTCATCGTTACAGACGGTGACACTGTGTGTGTGTCACCATCTGTAATGATCTTCTGCTAGTGCAGGTGGGAGGTGCGGGCGGGAGGCAGGTGGGCGGCTCAGCAGCAGAGGAGGGAGGGATATATGTCAGCTGTTTCTGAACAAAGGGGATCCCAGAGATGCTTTTACAACCATTTGCGCCATGATTGCAGAAGCAGTATGTAAATAATTTCAGTGAGAAACCCAAAATTTGTGAAAAAGTTTACGATTTTTTTTTTTATTTGATCGCATTTAGCAGTGAAATGGTGGCATGAAATATACCAAAATGGATCAATACCTTGGGTTGTCTATATATATATATAGTTTTGAGAGGTAAATAAAAAAAAAACAAGGTTCTATTTCTGTTTAAATTGAGTGATAGCAAAAATGTTGAGAATTCTCTGGTATTTTTCTCTGTAAGTCCCAGTTTTGAAAAGTGCCTTTTCATTGCGGTCTATGGGGAACTGTGTGTTCCCAGTAAATATACAATATATGTATATGCTACATATATATTTTTGCTACATATATATAAATATACATGTATATATTCATATTTATATATTTAAATCTGCTGCCGATTGCTGCACGACTTACGTCCTTACCTGCAATAGGTTCTCATGTGTGTCTCATTCTCTTGGTATCTTTTTGTTAAAAAGCAGGGACATATGCTTAGGAGCAGGCCCATTTCTGGAGCACTATTTGGCAGCAAGAATGTTATCCATTTGCAAGAGCACTAGATGGCAGAATTATTTTCTGCCATGTAGTGCTCCAGAGGCCTACCTAGGTATCTCTTCAACAAAGAATATCATGGGAATGAAGCCAATTTGATAGCAGAAGTAAATTTGATTTTTTTTTTTTAAATGGTATGCTCAGTCTGAATCACACAATAAAGGTTTTTGGTTTCATATCACTTTAAACTGGTGTAGTAATGCACAGAACTATGACAGAGAAGATCAGTATCCTTTGTAGAATGTGTTTCCAACAAGGAATTACATTGTTACAAATATTGTTGCAAACACTACTGCATAGGGTGATAAAAACATGCCCGTGCCCTGGAGCCTCCGTATGTTTGCTCTTCAACAAAACATACAGAGATAATGAAGCAAATTTAATAACAGAAGTAAATTAAAAGTTTATTTGTGACTTCACTGTCCCTTAAACAGAGGTACAAGCTTTTAAAGGTTTGAAATCTACTGGCAGTTTACTCCCAAATTATGTATTACTTGAACAAGATTTCCCTCTGAGTGTTATAAATCAAATTAAACTCTGTAGTAGAACATTTGTGGCTGTACAATTTACATAATGTTACATAATAGATTATTACATCTACAAAAAGCAATTAGAAAATGTATCTTATTAAAATAGATTTTCATGCAAAAAGAAAAATCTTTACTTGTGACTTTCTTTACACTTTTTTTTGGGACCTAAATTGTTGAGCTGGCATCTATCTATATTACAAGGAAATTTGTAAAGTCAAAGTGGATAGTGCACCATTTTCTGCATTGCTGAACGTATTTCAAAGTGAAATTCCAGAATAAATGCATTGTGAAGAAGGGGGCTGGGAATTCCAGTTTGAAAACATATATTAACCCCATCATTATTTCACTGTAATTCTCCAGCTGCTGGCTTTATATTTATCCTTCTCAAATGTTCAACCCCAAAGCTTATATCTCAAAATATGTGGTTGCCTGTGTATATGTTTCAATGCTTAATTGTCTATGTGAATGTTTGTGTGTGTATGCTATCTATGGGTTCCTGTGTGTGTGTCTATGGGTGCCCATGTATGCTGGTGCATATGGGTGTCTATGAATGTATGTGTGTGTCTCTGTATGTAGATGTATATCAGTGCCTTTGTGTGTGCATGAGGATGTCTATGGGTGTCTGTGGATGTCTATGGGTGTGAGTGTGCATATGCTGTGTCTGGAGGTGCTACATGTAAAACTAAATGACAGAGAGACATGGAATTTCACCCAGTCTAGAAACTGCCCTGGTTTAATGTCCTTTTCAATTCTGACAAGATATAACTGGGGTTTGAGATGATCATTTATTTACTAATTCAGAGTGATACATTTCACTAGTTATGTAAAAACATAATGGTTTAAGTCTAGGATGGCCAGTAACTCTGAATATCTGGTATGGCCAATTGTTAGCCATGTGGCCCGCTGCCCTAGCTTTTGCAGCCCCCAGGATATGGGGTGCCATAGGTTTTGTGACCTCAGGAAGAAGCACAATAAATATGGTGTGCTTTTGGAACTTCTAGTGAGCAGGCAAACAATGTGGTCACAACTCAAAAGAACCCTCTGCAGGGGAGATCTGCAGACAGATGGTACCTGGAAACCTAAATATAACCCGGTGCCTTTGTGGATATTTCAAGGGAATTTATTATTATTTATGTGTTTATATATGCAGACCTTTAAGCTTTGAAAACATTCTGTCGTGTACTCTTGAGACCTTTGATTGACATGGAGGGTGGGTTTGTTGCATTCTGTGGGTGGAGCTGGACAGCCTGGGGAGTGGTTAGCCAGGGAGCGATAGCAGAGGGCAGTGATAATTTTCAATCTCCTCCTTAGTACAACAGGGGTGTAACTGGGGTGGTATTGCACCCATATGCACCTCCATAAAGCCGTCACTGGTTGCACCACCTCTTGGCTTAGCAAACATTTACATGTTTCTTTTAACAGTGTTCACTTTTGCAGGTTGTCTTGCTGATTCATGTAACTCCAGTGTCAGAACAATTGAGTTTATTCACAGATAGTCAAATACCACACATTGCTCACCTCCATGTCACCAAAACCACACCTCCATAGTGCAAAACTTAACCTCCAGACTGCAAAGCCACAATGTCATGGCACAAAAACCATTCCCCATACTGTAAAACCCACACCTTCATGCCACCAAAGCCACAAAATCACACCACATACTGTAAACCATACCTCCTAACGGCAAAGCCATGCCTCCATGCCACTAAAACCACATCCCATACCGTAAAACCACACCTTAATACCACCAAAGTTACACCCTATAATATAAAACCATACCTCCTGACTGCGAAGCCCTGCCTCCATGCCACTAAAACCACATCCCATACCGTAAAACCACACCTTAATACCACCAAAGTTACACCCTATACTATCAAACCATACCTCCTGACTGCGAAGCCCTGCCTCCATGCCACTAAAACCACATCCCATACCGTAAAACCACACCTTAATACCACCAAAGTTACACCCTATACTATCAAACCATACCTCCTGACTGCGAAGCCCTGCCTCCATGCCACTAAAACCACATCCCATACCGTAAAACCACACCTTAATACCACCAAAGGTACACCCCCTACTGTAAAATCATACCTCCTGACTGCAAAGCCACAATGTCATGGCCCCAAAACCACACCCCATACTATAAAACCACACCTTCATGCCACCAAAAACATATTTCCTATTTTAATACTATACTTCCATGTCACCAAAACCACACCTCCAGAGTGAAAAACCACACTTCTAGAATGCAGCCATACCACCATTGCACCAAAATCAACTCCCATAATGCAAAACCACACCTTCATGCCTCTAAAACCACATCCCCTACTGTAAAGCTACACCCCCATGTCTTCAAATCCACACCTCCATAGTGCAAAACTAAACATCTAGCCTGCAAAGCCACACCACCATGGCACAAAAATTCCACCCATAGTGCAAAACCACACTGTTATGCCACTAAAACCACACCTCCAAACTACAGTTCCAAACTGGTAATTATTTGCGTATAGAGCAGTTTGTTCACAGTACAGAGAAGCATGTATATTATTACTATTGGTTATTACTGAGTTACCTTTAGGGACCCAAAAAAAAAAAATCACCAGGGCCCCCTGTTGAGTAGGTCCACTACTGCTACTGAAGTATTGACCACACCTATCAGTGGTTTGCATTACTCTTCCACCGAAGCATCCTATGTAAATTGCACATAATATGCTGAAAATATTAAATATTGCTATTATTTGATCTGATTTGTAAACTGCATATGTCAGTTCACCAAATTATTATTATTATTATTATTATCATACTATTTTAATGTAAAATGCAGGATGTTAAATTGCCACAATCTGCAAAAAATATAATAATCTGATGAAGGGGATGTGTGTGTTTGTATGAACAACAGCAGACACAGGTCTCTGTCTGATTGCTGCAGACACTCACTCTGGGACAGAAAACAAAATTACCATGGGACACTATGTCAAAATCAGACAATGCCCTAGGAAAATTATGACAATTGGCAAGTATGATCTTTGAATAAATGTTTGTATTCTTCAAAATATGCAGTAGTTTAGAACATAACCGGTATTATAAAGATATACATTAGCAGCTTGTCCAAAAGAGGAAATCACTGCCTGCAGCAGAACTGTGATAATAGTCACACAAACATTTTTGAAATTCTGTTCACCAGGCTACAGTATTTGTGAATTAATGTGATCATATTCACATATTACAGTCAGCTGTACAATCAATGACTTTCAGTCAAGGATATTTTATGATTCCTAAAATAAATATGACTTCTGGGCAGACAGCTGTACCCTTCAGATACCAATCTTCATTAGCAGTTTGCTCTGGGAGATAGCGTTTTTGAAATGTAGAAAAAAATGCAAGCTTTAAAGGGACAGTCTATTTCAAAATAAACGTTCATGATTTAGAGAGAGAATGTCATTTTAAACAATTTTCCAATTTACTTTTATCACCAATTTTGCTTTGTTCCCTTGGTATTCTTAGTTGAAAGCTAAACCTAGAAGGTTCACATGCTAATTTCTAAGCCCTTGAAGGCCGCCCCTTCTCTCAGAGCATTTTGACAGGTTTTTTTACTACTAGAGGATGTTAATTCATGTGTGTCATATAGATAACACTGTGCTCACGCACGTGGAGTTCAGGTGAGCCAGCTCTGATAGGCTAAAATCGATGTCTGTCAAAAGAACTGAAATAAGGGGGCAGTTTGCAGAGGTTTAGATACAAGGTAATCATAGAGGTAAAAAGTGTATTTATATAACTGTGTTGGTTATGCAAAACTAGGGAATGGGTAATAAAGGGATTATCTATCTTTTTAAACAATAAAAATTCTGGTGTAGACTGTGCCTTTAAGTCACAAATTAATGTGGAGGAAATATGTACATGTCTTAGTCTGTCTTTAATTATCTTAAATTAATACACTTGCTTGGAGAATATACAAGACTATGGTAAAATGCGTGGTTACTCTGCCCAACATCTTTTCAAAGACTTGTACTTTGGTCAAGGATTATAAATCAAGGGTACTTTTTTCCCCTAGGGATGGTTCCAGGGGGAAATATGTCCCAAGATTCATTACTGTTGTTCTTCAAAACCTATAAGATGACAGTTCCCATAATTAAAGGCAACAATTCACAGGGAAAGACAGCACCTCACTCAGAGTTTTTTGGGGCACGGGAATAGGGTTAGCGAGACCCCAATATCACTTTATCAAAAGATTTCCAGCCTCCAAATAGTAACATTTAAAAAAACTTTTATTCACACAGGGTCCATAATACAACAACGTTTCAAATCAGTAACGTTGTTGTATTATGGACCCTGTGTGAATAAAGGTTTTTTTAAATTTTACTATTTGGAGAAATCTTTTGATAAACCCATAATTAAATGGACAGTAAAGTACAAATTAAACTTTCATGATTCAGAAAGAGGCCTCTAGTTATGAAGCCCTCTACTTAGCTGCATTAGCCGGCCCAATATGCTTGCCTAAGCTCGCCTACCATCGCCGCCGCGGACCTGAATACGTTCGCCAAAGTTATCAAAAAAGCTGTCAAGAAGCCGCACACCAAGTACGGAGCGATGAGCAGCGGACTGTTGTTAACTGACAGTCATCGATCTCGCTGCTCATCGGCTTCTTTGCAGCTTCCTTGATAGCCTGTCACTAAGCACCCACACTAAACTACACTGTTTTACCCCCTAAACCGCCACTCCCGGAGCCCCCCACAACTAATTAAAGTTATTACCACCTAAACCTCTGCTCCTGGACCCCGCAGCAACTAGAATTAATGTATTAACCCCTAAACCGCCGCTCCCGGACCCCGCCGCCACCTACATCATAACTATTAAACTCTATCCTGCCCCCCACTACACCGCCGCCACCTATATTCAAGTTATTAACCCCTATCCAGAAAATCCCAGACCCCGGCACAAATAAATAATTGTTTAACCCCTAAACCGCCGCACCCAGACCCCGCTGCCACCTATATTAAACTTATTAACCCCTAAACCTAAGTCTAACACTAAAACCCCCCTAACTTTAATATAATTTTAATAAATCTAAATAAAACGTACTATTATTAACTAAATTATTCCTATTTAAAAATAAATACTTAATTGTAAAATAAACCCTAATATAGCTACAATATAACTAATAATTATATTGTAGCTATTTTAGGATTTATTTTTATTTTACAGGCAACTTTGTATTTATTTTAACTAGGTACAATAGTTATTAAATAGTTATTAACTATTTAATAGCTACCTAGTAAAAATACTTACAAAATTACCTGTAAAATAAATCCTAACCTAAGTTACAATTAAACCTAACACTACACTATCATTAAATAAATTACATAAATTACCTACAATTACCTAAAATTAAATTAAACTATAGTACAAAACCCCCCCACTAAATTACAGAAAATAAAAAAGAATTACAAGAAGTTTAAACTAATTACACCTAATCTAAGCCCCCTAATAAAATAATAAAGCCCCCAAAAATAAAAAAATGCCCTACCCTATTCTAAATTACCAAGTAACCAGCTCTTTTACCAGCCCTTAAAAGGGCTTTTTGTGGGGCATAGTTAATAACTATTTAGTGACTATTCTACCTAGTTAAAATAAATACAAACTTGCCTGTAAAATAAAAATAAACCCTAAGCTAACTACAATGTAACTATTAGTTATATTGTAGCTAGCTTAGGGTTTATTTTATAGGTAAGTATTTAGTTTTAAATAGGAATAATTTAGGTAATGATAGTAATTTTATTTAGATTTATTTAAATTATATTTAAGTTAGGAGGTGTTAGGGTTAGACTTAGGTTTAGGGGTTAATACATTTAGAATAGTGGCGGCGACGTTGGGGACGGCAGATTAGTGGTTAATAAATGTAAGTAGGTGGCGGCGATGTTAGGGCGGCAGATTAGGGGTTAATAAATATAATGTAGGTGTCGGCGATGTTGGGGGCAGCAGATTAGGGGTTAATAGGTATAATGTAGGTGGCGGCGATGTTAGGGGCGACAAATTAGGGGTTAATAATATTTAACTAGAGTTTGCAAGGCGGGAGTGCGGCGGTTCAGGGGTTAATATGTTTATTCTAGTTGCGGCGATTTCCGAAACGGCAGATTAGGGGTTAATAATTTAATTTTAGTGTTTGCGATGCTGGAGGCCTCAGTTTAGGGGTTAATAGGTAGTTTATGGGTGTTAGTGTACTTTTAAGCACTTTAGTTATGAGTTTTATGTACCGCTCACTTTTTGGCCTCCCAGGACAAACTACCGGCGTAAGTCCCATTGAAAAAAGCCTTTACGAAATTTACGTAAATTGCTTTGCGTTCAGGCCAAAAAAGTGTGCGGTGCCCCTAATCCTGCAAGACTCGTAATACCAGCAGGCGTTAATAAAGGTAGGAAGGTGGCGGCAATGTTAGGGGCAACAGATTAGGGGTTAATAAATATAATGTAGGTGTAGACGATGTTGGGGGCAGCAGATTAGGGGTTAATAGGTATAATGTAGGTGGCGGCGATGTCCAGAGCGGCAGATTTGGGGTTAATAAGTATAATGTAGGTGTCTGCGATGTCGGGGGCGGTAGATTAGGGGTTAATAAGTGTAAGATTAGGGGTGTTTAGACTCGGGGTTCATGTTAGGGTGTTAGGTGTAAACATAAATTGAGTTTCCCCATAGGAATCAATGGGGCTGCGTTACTGAGTTTTATGCTGCTTTTTTGCAGCTGTTAGACTTTTTCTCAGCCGGCTCTCCCCATTGATGTCTATGGGGAAATTGTGCACAAGCATGTAATACCAGCTCACCGCTCACTTAAGCAGCGCTGGTATTGGAGTGTGGTATGGAGCACAATTATGCTCTACGCTCACTTCTTGCCTGTTAACGCCGGGTTGATAAAAACCCATAATACCAGCGCTGCAGGTAAGTGAGCGGTGAGAATAAACTGCAAGTTAGCACCGCACCCCTCATAACGCAAAACTTGTAATCCAACCGAATGTTATCCCTGAGCTTATTCTGAGCTCCACCCCTCATATAAAAGTAAACGCCGCCTGTACTCAGACCCCTGTCTTTGCAGTGGTTTCAGGCACTCTATCTCTTGGGGAATGTTTGGTTACAATTACTTCTAATCAGACTAGTAATTAACATCATTCTAAGCTTTGAGTAAGCCCTATATTAGCAGGTAGACTAACCCTAGTATGATTGGGCTAGTAATTAAATTGTTATCTAGGGCAATGGTGTAAACAAACATAATCCTATTAGCTCTAGAATAAGCTCCCTGGGGACTCGCTTAACCTTGGTATATATCTTGTACCCATGCTGGAAGGAACTCCTACCTCGCCCACAGACGCAGGATAGCTTATAAGGATGTATGTATATAGGATCTCCACATTGCTACTAAAGATCCCTCAATAAGGCAGTAACACATAGTAGAGACCCTTTAGTGTAATCTCTTTGAAGACCTACTATACTTATGTGTTTCTGTCTCTAGTATTCTCACATTAAAGTAACATATCGGGTGCAGTCTTCATATATTTTCAGTATTATAAACTCTTTCCTACTATGTACGTATATGTCAGTATGCTGTATAAATTTAATCTCATGTTTTCTTATGTTTACTGTTATATATATGCATCTAATCAGTTGACATGACTTGCATCTACATTCTCTCTTTTTTGTCACATTTGCTTTGTACTAAACTCACGAGATATACAATCTATATTACATAGCTGCCCAGAGCGGTCTCGACCTAAGGAAGCTTCTATACAATGATCTTTGCCTTCGGTAACCTCTCAGCCTACTCCACAATGTTTTTCTTATTGTATGAAAGAGACTAAAATAAATATTAGTTTCTCATTTACTCGTAACTTCATTAGGAGTTACCCCTGCTCGTTCGATAACCAAAAAGCCTAGAGACCCAAAGTTCTACCAGACAGGCATCCTAACTGGCTCCGCCCCCCTCCTTTTTCCTCTTATCTAGAGCGACTCTCGCCCGCTGAATTTCCCTTCCCAAAAAACCCATGATGCTAACCTCCCATTTTGCCCCAATTCACTTAGATTAGATAAACTATTATATGGTTTCCTTTGCAACTTGGGGACCATTCTTATCCTTACTAAGTCAAAACTTAAAAAATGAGGTGTCATTATTATATGCTCCAGTCACCCATGTTTTCCATACACTAGTTTCTTTTTTTTTCTTTTATTATCAGAATTTCAGATATAGTGTTGTTGCCCATGTCAGTAGTTAGTCTCTTACTAGTGAACTTACTATACTGTATAATAAAAATTCTCATTCGTTTATACATAGTACCGTTGAGGTTTAGACCTGGCACCTAGAATTACAATGCTGGTACCTGAATGTTTTAACATAAGTCTATTTTCTATATGAGAATTGTATGATTATTCTTATCAACTCTGTTCTGTGTCTGGACATATTTTTCATTTTGCTGTTATTACACATTACCTCAATAAAAAAATTATTTTATAAAATATATATATATCCCAATGTATTTCTAGTATGAAATTTACTGTGTTCTTGTCTTTTTTTTATTTTTTATTATTATTTAAGTATTTTTATTGAGGGTTAAGCATCACAACGAATGTTACAACATAAATGACCAATAAGTTCGCAGGTATATGTACAATATTGTGTTGTAGTTACATGGTAAACATAGGTATTGGTGGTGATGCTGAGCATAAAGATTAAACATATCGAATAAAAATAGAGTATCAACTACGTAAACCTCATTTTCGATTATTATGAACAAACCTTAAATGCAGGGACCAGGGTAATACTCCAGTCCTATATATTAACTCAATTTTCTAGAGACTTCATGAAGTCAGCTCAGAGATACCTGTCAACACACTTCTTCTAGTAATCTTAGTGCGCATCTCCAGGCGGGGGAGGTCTTTTATGAGAGGGTAAAGAGGAGGGAAAAACATGGGCTAGGGCAGAGAGTAGGTCACATATTGTAGGAGGGGGGGGAGAAAGGGGAAAGGGGAGGAGGGGGGAAGTAGGGTAAGAGAGAGGAGGGGAGTGATCAGATTTTGACAATAAGTGTAGAGAGGCGGGAGCCATCAGTTAATTAGCGCATTCTAACTAGGTATGGAAGTTTAATTATGTTATTGGGAATGGTTAATAACTTTATCACGTCTACATGTTTAACTATGATCTCCCTGGTAGTTAAACCAAGTCTCCCAAATCTGCCAGTATAGGTCTTCTTTATCCATGTTAAAATAGAAACTTTGTTCCATTTTGGCGTATACTTGCATTATAGATGCAACAACTGTAATATCTGGAGGTTGGGCTTGCTTCCAGGCCCTTGCTATTGCCAGTTTCGTGGCCGCTAGGACAAAAATGATCAGTTTAGAAATATGGGCTGGGACGCCTCTTGGGAAAATGTGCAAAAGAGCAATTGTAGGAGTGAGTGGAATAGAGAGCCCGAGGTTCGCGCAAAGGTTTGTTATCTGACTCCAAAGGGGTGTTAGTTTTGGGCATTCCCACCATATATGTATATCTGAGCCTCTTTGCATACATTCTCTCCAGCATAGAGGAGACGTTGTAGAGAACATCTGTGACAGTCTCGAGGGGGTATAATACCATTTCAGGAATAGTTTCATGTAGGCCTCTAAGGTGTTTGCACAATGTACAGTCTTCTTAGTTAATGTCATAGCTGTACGCAGGTCTCTGTCTGTAATTGGTGTGGATAGGTCTCCCTCCCAGGCCCTTAACTGCCAGGGTCTATCTCTGTTAGTAGACATCTGTAGGAGGTCATAATGGAACGATATGAGTCTAGGAGTCTTGATAGGAAGTTGCCGCAGTTTTTCCCAGTTAGTCAGGGGTCTAGTTAGGGTTTTGGTGAATCTCCAAGATGTCATGAAAGCATAAAGTCTCAAGTATTCAAAAGTGGCCCAGGAAGGGGATTCTGGGATAATTGTTTTTATATTATTAGGAGTGAGTAGAGTACCTGAGGGGTATAGGTGGGAGACCAATTTCAAGTCCCATTCACTCCATTGTTGTATGTGTGTGTCAGGCAGGGCTGCCAGTAAGGCTGTGTTCTCGTCTTTTGTTGAGAAATAAACATAGGTAGACTCATATGACCTCAGGATTGTGCACTTGTCTTTAGCAATCTATCGGCTAGATTACAAGTGTTGCGGTATGGCTATTAACACTGAAAAACTGGCCATTACGCTGGAATTGCCAGTAAAGTATTTTACGAGTTGCGGCGGTGTAGCTATACCGCAAGCATTTTAGCCTGAAACGCAACGTCTATTCCACACTAAAAAAAATTACGTTTGAGTGCAGGATTTTCATAGCGCCTGTAAGGCTAAAATGCTTGCGTTACAGCCTATACCGACACAATCCATACTGCCATCTGAGACCAGTAGTTATGAATTTTGTGTAACAAAAATGTTTCACAAAACTCATAACTAAAATGTTACAAAGTACACTAACACCCATAAACTACCTATTAACCCCTAAACCGCCACCCTCCCGCATTGCAAACACTATATTAAACTTATTTACCCCTAATCTGTCGCCCACCCACATTGTTACTCTTAAATAAACCTATTAACCTCTAATCCGCCGTCCCCGACATCGCCGACACTAAATAAACCTATTAACCCCTAAACCGCCAGCCCCCCACATAGCCAACACTTTAATAAAATATTAAACCTCCAGTCCCCACATTGTAACTACTAAACTAAACCTATTAACCCCTAAACTGCCGCCCCCCACATCACAAAACACTTAATTAAACTATTAACCCCTAAACCTAACACCCCTCTAACTTTAAATTAGAATTACAAGATAACTATATTAATAAATAAAAACTTACCATTGAAATAAAAAAAAACTAACATTAAACTATAAATAAACCTTACATAACTATTCTAATAAAATAAAAAAAACTACCAATTAAAAACCTAAATTAAAAATTTAAAAAAACCTAACGCTACGAAAAAATTTTAAAAAATTTAAAATGTATTAAAAATAATAAACACTAAATTACGAAAAATAAAAAACTCTAAGATCATAAAAAATAATAAACGAAATTATCAAAAATAAAAATGATTACACCTAATCTAATAGCACTATAAAAATAAAAAGCCCCTCAAAATTAAAACACCCCCTAACCTACAATAAACTACCAATAGCCCTTAAAAGGGCATTTTGTAGGGCATTGCCCTAAGTTAAATAGCTCTTTTACCTTACAAAATTCCCCCTAAATGTACACCCCCACCCAACCAACCAATCCTAAAATACCTATTGCCCCTAAAGAGGCATTTGTATGGGCATTTCCCTTAAAAGGGCATTCAGCTCTTTTACTGCTCTTAAAGGGACACTGAACCCATGAACCCTAGAGCATGCAATTTTAAGCAACTTTCTAATTTACTCCTATTATCACATTTTCTTCATTCTCTTGGTATCTTTATTTGAAAAGCAAGAATGTAAGTTTAGAATCAGTCCCATTTTTTGTGAACAACCTGGGTTGTTCTTGCTGATTGGTGGATAAATTCACTCACCAATAAACAAGTGCTCTACAGGGTATTGAACCAAAAATTGTCTGGCTCCTTAGCTTAGATGCCTTCTTTTTCAAATAAAGAGAACAAAGAAAAATAATAGGAGTAAATTAGAAAGTTGTTTAAAATTGCATGCTCCATCTGAAACATTATTATTATTATTATCTGTTATTTGTAGAGCGCCAACAGATTCCGCAGCGCTATTAACAAAGGCGGAGTACAAAAAACAGTTATAGGGATCAAATGAGTAGATGGCCCTGCCAAGAGTTGCACTGTTGTAGTCAGCTCTTGAGAAGGTGATCAACCAACAGCTGGACTCTTAGGCTTACATGCTAGGGGGGTTCAGGGGATAGCAATGGAGGAGAGGAACTGGTATAAAGAAAGGTTAGCGTAGGTTGTATGCATCCCTGAACAGTAGAGTCTTTAGGGAGCACTTGAAGCTTTTAAAACTAGAAGAGAGTCTTGTGGAGCGAGGCAGAAAGTTCCACAAGATGGGAGCCAGTCTGGAGAAGTCCTGTAAACGGGAGTGTGATGAGGTGACAAGAGAGGAGGAGAGTAGGAGGTCATGAGCAGAGCGAAGGGGACGGGAGGGAGAGTATCTGGAGACAAGGTCTGAGATATAGGGGGAGCAGTGCAGTTGAGGGCTTTGTATGTCAGAATGAGAATTTTGTGTTTGATCCTAGAGGCAAGAGGAAGCCAGTGAAGAGATTGGCAGAGAGATGCAGCAGATGAGGAGCGACGAGTAAGGAAGATGAGTCTGGCAGAGGCATTCATTAAGGATTGTAAAGGAGCTAGGCGGTAGGTGGGGAGACCAGAGAGGACAGAGTTGCAGTAATCGAGGATGAGAGAGTGGATTCAAATCTTAGTTGTGTCTTGTGTAAGGAAATGTCTAATTTTAGAGATGTTTTTAAGGTGGAAGCGGCAGGCTTTAGCCAAAGACTGAAAGTGAGGAGTGAAAGAAAGATCTGAGTCAAAACATGAAAGAAACTATTTGGGTTCAGTATGCCTTTAAAAGGGCATTCAGCTCTTTTACAAAAAAAGATTGCTGTTCCTTCAATAAAGGGTAACAAGAGAAAGAAGCAAATTTGATGATAGAAGTACATAGATAATTTATTACAATGGTATAATTGGTCTGAAGTGAATCATGAAATAATACTTATGAGTTTCATGTCCCTTTAAGTCAGTAGAGTCTGTGTTTATTAGGCTGAGCTACAGATGAAACTGTACAGCACTCTAGAGAAATTTTCTCTCCCTCCTTAGCACAATGAGGGTCCAACTACATAGATCTGTGTGTGCACTGATGCCAAATGCATCAACTTACAAGACAGTTACTTTTTTAGATACCCAGTGTTCTTCACAGAACATAGAGAGAGATATCAATGCTTTAGATTACCTGTGGGGGAATAGAGCTGTTCCCTTCAGTTGTACATATTCAAAAAAGCAAGCAAATGATTCAAATTATACTAAAAAGAGGCTAAATGTTTTATATTTAAACCATTCAACACATGAAACAGATCTTTAGCAAAGTTTCAAGCCATTGTTAAATTTTGTGCTCTCTAGTTACCGAACATTAGTTCTATTGATTACAACATTGTTAGAATAAAATCAATATATCCATGTCTGAAAAGTATTCTCAGAGTTTTATGTTAGCTGGTTATGTTTGCTGTGTAACACAACCGCTCTTAGAATCATGTATCTCTCAAACACTTCACTCCTTCATATAAGGAAGGAAAGCTCATTTTGAGAACAATTGTGTTTAAGTGCTATTGAATGCAGAAGGTCTTTTCTCCCTTAAACATGCAGTTAGACATATCACAGCATGAGGTGCCACTACATCTGTGTGACAAAGTCATTGCAAAATCAATTTCACAACACTGAGATTTCTGACTGGTGATTTCTAAAGACGACATGAAATCAAACTCAGCAGGAATTCCTGTGTAATTCTGTAACACTCACATAATGTAATACTATAGATACTTCATTAGCGTCTCCTTAAGGTTTTAGTCAACAAATTGCAAAAGGTTTAACCTCTTGTCTACAAGATACAATGCGTTTACCCTAGTAACTAAAACATTAAAGGGATATTAAAAAACCTGAGATTGTACTATAAAGTGTTCTATTGCGTGTACTAACAAACAAATACAATTTATATTTTCTAAAAATGGTATGCTTTCCAAATCCTGTTAGATGTGCACTCTAGTGACACAATTTTTAATGTCCCTAATTGGTCTCAACAGAAAAGGAAACCTAAGTTACAACATTGTTGCACAAATTACTTACTAGACATTTTAAACTTATTTCTTCATTGTTTAATCAAGTTTAATATAATGTTTAAATACATATTATATTTATGCTATTCATTTCTTTCAATGATTATACCTAGCATAATTGTGTTTAATGTTACTTTAAAGGGATATTCCGAAAACCTACAAGGATTTTGATTCTCAACACAATCAAGGTCCTTATTAAGACACTAATTGTCTCACCACCATGTCTTGGTCAGGAGCGGCATTGTGGGACTGGCAAGGGACCACTAGTGTCCCTGAAAATTATGGGCTAGGTTACAAGTGTAGTGCTAACAGGTCCATGTGAGCAAAAAGGGGTTTATCATGGTTGCCTGTGCGCTTCAGGTTTTTCACTCGTATTACAAGTTGAAAGTAAACACGATCACTTAAGTGCCACCTCAGAGTTCTGGTTAACATTTTAGCAAAAACAAAAAAGTTTCACAAAATATATACAAAATACATTACAAAGTACAGCTACACTCATAATAACACTATCTAATAAAATGATTGAAAAAATATATTGCACAAAAAAGTTATAAGGGCTCATAGATATGAGGTCTCAGGGAAAAAAACGGCAAGCAAAGGGCTTTAATATAGAAATACATGCATATACTTGTCTAGATATTTATATGTATGTATATATGTGTTTATATGTGTTTGCATATGTATTTACAGACATATATACACATATAAACACAAATATATAAGAATACATATATAGACACATATATATATATATATATATATATATATATATATATATATATATATATATATATATAAGTGCATTGAAACATTGATAAAAGCCTTATTAAAGGCCAAAACGCGTTAACGATTAATTTAACCTACCAGCCCGAGTTTCCTGTTTGATGCATAGGTAAGCCTATTTGCTACCCAGATCTTTTGCAAAGTACCCAATGATCTTTTGCAAAGTAACCAAATGTGAATTGAACATGCAAGAGATTTAAAGCCCCCTACTCTAAGAAAGTCATGAAAAACCCAAGATATACAGGATAGGTGAAAATGTCTCTTCTAATTAATCTAGAGATAATGCTACTTAGAGATCTCAAAGCAATGTGTATGTTTGAAACCCGTTAAATACGTTTTTTTCCTATGAGCTGGAAGAACTCTGAATTTGAGTATGGTGTATACAACTGCAAATACCCATTTAAAAAAATGTTCTAAGGAATTGGAATAGAGCCAACAACAATAGAATTCACTAAAAGGACGACAGTAAAGCACAACCATGTCCCTAAAATGCAGCTTTCACAAGACCATTAAAGGATCACTCAATGCAGTAGAATTATATAATTAACAAGTGCACAATAAAAACATAAGGCAATAGCACTTACTCTGAATGTCAAATAAGCAGTAATTTTTTCTCCCATTTTCCGACACCTGTATCATGTGACAGATATCAGCAAATCACAGACTAGTATACATATACCATGTGAGCTTGAGCACATGCTGAGTAGGATCTTGTTCCCCAAAAAGTGTGAGTATAAAAAGAATGTGCAAAATTTGATAATGGAAGTAAATTGGAAAGTATCTTAAAACAACATGCTCTTTCTGAATCATAAAAGTTTATTTTGACTTGAGTGTCCCTTTAAATTATGCAGACAAAAAGCTACAACCAACATCATATATTTGACAATATTATGTCCTACCATATGGGGCCGAATTATCAAGGGCAATATGGCCCTGAATATCCATTTTCTTAAGACCACTGCTCCTTAACTAGTCCGCCGTCTCTGAGGCTGCGGACATCAATCTGCCCGATCGCATACGAACGGATTGATGGACACCCCCTGCTAGCGGCCAATTGGCCGTGAATCTGCAGTGGGCGGCATTGCACAAGCAGTTCACTAGAACTGCTTGTGCAATGTTTGTCGGCATTCAGCGATGTCTGGCGGACATGATGCGCTACAGCGTATCATGTCCACCAGACATTGATAAATCGGCCCCTATGTTTCTTCTGATTATTGGCAATAACCTTTATTTATTTTTGCAGCTAAGATGTATTATCTTTTCTTAAAGATACATTAATACCATTGGCCAAAATCAAGTACAGGTAGCCCTCAGTTTACGCCGGGGTTAGGTTCCAGGAGGAATGTTTGTAAGTCGAAACCGTTGTAAATTGAAACCCAGTTTATAATGTAAGTCCATGGGAAGTGAGGGAGATAGGTTCCAGGCCCCTCTCAAAATTGTCATAAGTAACACCTAATACATTATTTTTAAAGCTTTGAAATGAAGACTTTAAATGCTAAACAGCATTATAAACCTAATAAAATAATCACACAACACAGAATATATAATTAAACTAAGTTAAATGAACAAAAACATTTGTTAAACAGCATTATAAACCTAATAAAATAATCACACAACACAGACTTTACTTGCATTTTTCTGCAAACAGTTCTTTCTATGCATTCCAATCTGCACTGATTTATAGACAGGAATATCTTGTTCCTTTGAAATCTGCTTGATAGCTCAAGTCTGGTTAAATTCATTAATTTCAGCTTGCTTGGCTTTGCTGCAACACAAGCTGACAGCTCCACCTACTGGCTATTTTAATAAATGCACTGCTTCTCAATGCTTTTCAATAGCAGTCACATGACTGGAAAAAAAAGGTTGTTATTCTAAAACAATGTAAATTGAACCGTTGTAAAACGAGGGGAAACTGTATTAGATTAGCAGGTAACAGTTATCTAAATTGTATAGAACAAGCACAATTGCACACAAGATCAGTGGTTAATATGTACAATTCAAAAACTTAGAATGGTATATTATATGAAATGTCCCCATATCTTAACATTATTATTTCTTTCCAGCAATTGCTTTAAAATTAGTACAATATTTTTCTACCTTCTTTCCTATTTTCAACACATCTTGCATCATTTATTGGATGATTCTGACACTAATCTGGGTTAGAAAGGTGTGAGGGAAGAGCAATGAGTATGGGTACAGAGTTTCACTGTGCAAAAGAAAGTGGGCAAAATTCCTAAACTATGACAATACAGCAATACATGGGATTGTAGGAAGCTCTGGTGCAAACTTACGGCTAGATTTAGAGTTTTGTCGGTAACGACCCGCGTAGCTAACGCTGGCTTTTTTCTGGCCGCACCTTTAAAATAACTCTGGTATTGAGAGTCCACAGAATGGCTGTGTTAGGCTCCAAAAAAGGAGCGTAGAGCATATTTAACGCAACTTCAACTCTCGATACCAGAGTTGCTTACGGACACGGCCAGCCTCAAAAACGTGCTCGTGCACGATTCCCCCATAGGAAACAATGGGGCTGTTTGAGCTGAAAAAAACCTAACACCTGCAAAAAAGCCGCGTTCAGCTCCTAACGCAGCCCCATTGTTTCCTATGGGGAAACACTTCCTACGTCTGTACCTAACACTCTAACATGTACCCCGAGTCTAAACACCCCTAACCTTACACTTATTAACCCCTATTCTGCCGCCCCCGCTATCGCTGACCCCTGTATATTATTTTTAACCCCTAATCTGCCGCTCCGTAAACCGCCGCTACTTACATTATCGCTATGTACCCCTAATCTGCTGCCCCTAACACCGCCGACCCCTATATTATATTTATTAACCCCTAATCTGCCCCCCACAACGTCGCCTCCACCTGCCTACACTTATTAACCCCTAATCTGCCGAGCGGACCGCACCGCTATTATTATAAAGTTATTAACCCCTAATCCGCCTCACTAACCCTATAATAAATAGTATTAACCCCTAATCTGCCCTCCCTAACATCGCCGACACCTAACTTCAATTATTAACCCCTAATCTGCCGACTGGAGCTCACCGCTATTCTAATAAATGGGTTAACCCCTAAAGCTAAGTCTAACCCTAACACTAACACCCCCCTAAATTAAATATAATTTTAATCTAACGAAATTAATTAACTCTTCTTAAATAAATTATTCCTATTTAAAGCTAAATACTTACCTGTAAAATAAATCCTAATATAGCTACAATATAAATTATAATGATTTTATAGCTATTTTAGGATTAATATTTATTTTACAGGTAACTTTGTATTTATTTTAACCAGGTACAATAGCTATTAAATAGTTAAGAACTATTTAATAGCTAAAATAGTTAAAATAATTACAAATTTACCTGTAAAATAAATCCTAACCTAAGTTACAATTAAACCTAACACTACACTATCAATAAATAAATTAAATAAAATACCTATAATTATCTACAATTAAACCTAACACTACACTATCAATAAATAAATTAAATACAATTCCTACAAATAAATACAATGAAATAAACTAACTAAAGTACAAAAAATAAAAAAGAACTAAGTTACAAAAAAAAAAAATATTTACAAACTCTAAGCCCCCTAATAAAATAACAAAGCCCCCCAAAATAAAAAAATGCCCTACTCTATTCTAAATTACTAAAGTTCAAAGCTCTTTTACCTTACCAGCCCTGAACAGGGCCCTTTGCGGGGCATGCCCCAAGAAGTTCAGCTCTTTTGCCTGTAAAAAAAAACATACAATACCCCCCCCAACATTACAACCCACCACCCACATACCCCTAATCTAACCCAAACCCCCCTTAAATAAACCTAACACTAAGCCACTGAAGATCTCCCTACCTTGAGTCGTCTTCACCCAGCCGAGCCAAATTTTTCATCCAAGCGGAGCAAGAAGAGGTCCTCCATCCGGTAGAAGTCTTCATCTAAGCGGGGCAGAAGAGGTCTTCCATCCGATTGAAGTCTTCATCCAAGCGGAATCTTCTATCGTCATCCATCCGGAGCGGAGCAGCAGCATCCTGAAGACCTCCGACACGGAACATCCATCCTGGCCGACGACTGAACGACGAATGACGGTTCCTTTAAATGACGTCATCCAAGATGGCTTCCCTCGAATTCCGATTGGCTGATAGGATTCTATCAGCCAATCGGAATTAAGGTAGGAATATTCTGATTGGCTGATGGAATCAGCCAATCAGAATAAAGTTCAATCCGATTGGCTGATAGAATCCTATCAGCCAATCGGAATTCGAGGGACGCCATCTTGGATGACGTCATTTAAACGAACCGTCATTCGTCGTTCAGTCGTCGGCCAGGATGGATGTTCCGCGTCGGAGGTCTTCAGGATGCTGCCGCTCCGCTCCGGATGGATGACGATAGAAGATGCCGCTTGGATGAAGACTTCAATCGGATGGAAGACCTCTTCTGCCCCGCTTGGATGAAGACTTCTACCGGATGGAGGACCTCTTCTTGCTCCGCTTGGATGAAGAATTTGGCTCGGCTGGGTGAAGACGACTCAAGGTAGGGAGATCTTCAGGGGCTTAGTGTTAGGTTTATTTAAGGGGGGTTTGGGTTAGATTAGGGGTATGTGGGTGGTGGGTTGTAATGTTGGGGGGGGTATTGTATGCGTTTTTTTCAGGCAAAAGAGCTGAACTTTTTGGGGCATGCCCCGCAAAGGGCCCTGTTCAGGGCTGGTAAGGTAAAAGAGCTTTGAACTTTAGTAATTTAGAATAGGGTAGGGCATTTTTTTAATTTTGGGGGGCTTTGTTATTTTATTAGGGGGCTTAGAGTAGGTGTAATTAGTTTAAAATTGTTGTAATATATTTCTAATGTTTGTAAATATTTTTTTTTTTTTGTAACTTAGTTCTTTTTTATTTTTTGTACTTTAGTTAGTTTATTTCATTGTATTTATTTGTAGGAATTGTATTTAATTTATTTATTGATAGTGTAGTGTTAGGTTTAATTGTAGATAATTATAGGTATTTTATTTAATTTATTTATTGATAGTGTAGTGTTAGGTTTAATTGTAACTTAGGTTAGGATTTATTTTACAGGTAAATTTGTAATTATTTTAACTATTTTAGCTATTAAATAGTTCTCAACTATTTAATAGCTATTGTACCTGGTTAAAATAAATACAAAGTTACCTGTAAAATAAATATTAATCCTAAAATAGCTATAATATCATTATAATTTATATTGTAGCTATATTAGGATTTATTTTACAGGTAAGTATTTAGCTTTAAATAGGAATAATTTATTTAAGAAGAGTTAATTAATTTCATTAGATTAAAATTATATTTAATTTAGGGGGGTGTTAGTGTTAGGGTTAGACTTAGCTTTAGGGGTTAATACATTTATTAGAATAGCGGTGAGCTCCAGTCGGCAGATTAGGGGTTAATAATTGAAGTTAGGTGTCGGCGATGTTAGGGAGGGCAGATTAGGGGTTAATACTATTTATTATAGGGTTAGTGAGGCGGATTAGGGGTTAATAACTTTATAATAATAGCGGTGCGGTCCGCTCGGCAGATTAGGGGTTAATAAGTGTAGGCAGGTGGAGGCGACGTTGAGGGGGGCAGATTAGGGGTTAATAAATATAATATAGGGGTCGGCGGTGTTAGGGGCAGCAGATTAGGGGTACATAGCTATAATGTAGGTGGCGGCTCTTTGCGGTCGGCAGATTAGGGGTTAATTATTGTAGGTAGCTGGCTGCGACGTTGTGGGGGGCAGGTTAGGGGTTAATAAATATAATATAGGGGTCGGCGGTGTTAGGGGCAGCAGATTAGGGGTACATAAGTATAACGTAGGTGGCGGTCGGCAGATTAGGGGTTAAAAAATGTAATTGAGTGTCGGCGATGTGGGGGGGCCTCGGTTTAGGGGTACATAGGTAGTTTATGGGTGTTAGTGTACTTTAGAGCACAGTAGTAAAGAGCTTTATAAACCGGCGTTAGCCCAGAAAGCTCTTAACTACTGACTTTTTTCTGCGGCTGGAGTTTTGTCGTTAGATTTCTAACGCTCACTTCAGACACGACTCTAAATACCGGAGTTAGAAAGATCCCATTGAAAAGATAGGATACGCAATTGACTAGTCTTGAGAAAGGCCCAAGCAGTGGGCCGAAACGCGTTGACATCTATATGGTGAGCTATATTTCTTGATTTATTTACATTTTAACAGTATTATACTATGTTATTTTTCTTTATTTTTAGGCTTTGAGGATATCCCAGCCCTTTCATTGCTATCTTTATCGTTACATTTTTATATTTTTATACATCTCTATTTGCAAAAGCCATTTTTTATCTCTAATGCCCAGGAATTGAGGCATCTGAAATATATTTTTTACACCCTAACATTAGATAAATAGGACGCATTGGAAGAAAAGAGACATTTCATAAGGACTTTTTAGGACATACAGTTACTAGGACATATACCACATATGATTTTGTAGAACATTCTGTATAATTTTTTGATTGCATATTTATCTGTTTATCCATATATCTGTTCATTATCTATGCTAAAACATTGTTAACTGCCGTATTTTAGCTATTATTGTCGATTTAGTGTGTATTGTTTCACATTTTTGTTGACACATATTGTCACATTTTTGTTGACACATATTCTCACTCACCTGGATTTTTAATTTTTATTTTTCCATTTTTAAATTTTCTATTTTTCTATTTTTTATATATTTTTGAGATTAAAATCACTTTAATCATATTTTGATATCACATTGTTTTTGGATATCACAGTTTTCTAGATGTGTACACACTAGTTTGCTTTTCAACACTATTTTTCAATTTTTGTATTTTTGTTTATAATTTTTTATTTTTCATATATTTCACTGCATACTATTTTT
This sequence comes from Bombina bombina, assembly GCF_027579735.1. NCBI lineage: Eukaryota > Metazoa > Chordata > Amphibia > Anura > Bombinatoridae > Bombina > Bombina bombina. The sequence goes on along the minus strand of NC_069501.1, from coordinate 1,206,414,691 downwards.
CACATATGACCCTCATCGACACATTGTTTAGAGTTTAGTTCTGCATATATATGTATAAGATTATGTTTATATAGGACATTTTTTATATTGCCCCAAACCAGTCTTAAATTTAGTGGACACCAATCCACCAATCAGTTATTGACTATTTAATTTTTTAACTCATTTTTATCACCTTTATATATTTTTATATTTTTAACATACGTCTTTTTGTACCATGGATCCATGTCTATGAATCATATATTGTATTTGTAATAAATTGTGTAAAACTATACATTTCATATCCATTTTTTACTATATCAGCATTTATAATTAACATTAGAAATAACCCCCATCATAAGGGATTTCTTCTGTTCCAGTGTGAACACATCACTCACACACACACACTAGACCTTGACTTAATTGGCGCTCCTCTCTACAAACCCTACTAACAATACGCAATTGACGTAAGGGGATCTGCGGTATGGAAGAGTCGCGGCTGAAAAGTGAGCGTTAGACCCTTTTTTGAATGACTCCAAATACCGGCGGTAGCCTAAAACCAGCGTTAGGAGCCTCTAACGCTGGTTTTCATGGCTACCGCCAAACTCCAAATCTAGGCCTAAGTAACCACTAGCTTATTGCAATCATTATTACACTCCTCATTGTAGAGACTAAATTAATATACAGCACTCAAAATGAAGTCACATTTATACAAAATATTTGATTCTAAAGCCATAATGATTTGGTCCTCTTTTGGTTGGTAGCTGCTTTATTCCCTCCCCCCCCCCAAAAAAAAAAAAAAAAATAGAAGCTAAACATTTATTGTTTATCTTCATGTTCAGCACCATGAACAGCTCCAACTGGAGCTGTATCAGTCTATGTTTGAATGAGCAAAAATTAACCTTAAAGGGACAGTAAAGTCATATTTAGACATTCATGGTTTAGACAGAGCATATAATTCTAAACAACTTTCCGATTTCCTTCTATTATTTAATTTGCTTCCTTCTCTTGTTATTATTTGCTGAACGGTTTATCTAGGTAAGCTCAGGAGCAGCAAATAATAAGTTCTAGCTGCTGATTGGTGGCTGCACTGCTGCTCCTTCAACAAATGATAACAAGAGAATTAAACAAATTTGATAAAAGAAGTAAACTGGAAAGTTGTTTAAAACTGTATGTTCTATCTAAATCATGAAAGAAAAATTGTGGGTTTCGTGTACATTTAAAGGGACATTAAAAAAATTTGAGTTTGTAATAGAAAATAATAAACTGTATAAATAAAAGAAAATCTGCAATATACGTCCATTATTTATTTTGTCCCTTTTTCAGTTGCTGTTAGAAATGGAAGTGCAGAACACTATTCTTTCCACACAGCCACTGGCTGCACACTCTAGTGAACTATTTATAACTGCCTCTCATTGGCCACAGCAGAAAAGGTAACCTAAGTTACAACATGGCAGCTTCCATTATTTTATAGACACTAAGGGGTAAATTTATTAAGCAGCGGATACTGCAATCTACCCCTGAAGTTTTCGGGTCATCAGAAACTGAAGTTAAGAATCAACAGTCATAAAACCACTGTTCCTAAACTTGTACACCACCTTTTAGGTGGCGGACTGCAATTAACCCGATCCGATCGGAAAGATTGACACCCCCTGCTAGAATGTGCAGGGGGCGGCATTGCACAAGCATTTCACCAGAAATGCTTGTGCAATGTTAAATGCCAACAGTGTATTCTGTCAGCATTTAGCGATGTCGGGGGGACATGATTTGCTACAGTGAATCATGTCCGCCCGCCATTTGATAATTCGGCCCCTAATACTTTACACTTATTTTGCCAATATTTAAAAAGTTAATGAAACTTTAAATATATATATATACACCAAATAACAGGCTTCCACTCTCTGGTCTTTACTCTACGAAGTGCCTTTAATGTAACGTTTTGAGGATAACGCTTCCCTTCCTTCGAAATGTCATCACTGAAACGCAAGCCTGTTATTTGGTATGGATTCATGTTTTGCCTGCACCCTGGCAGTTGTTATTTAGTGAGAGTGCACTTAAAAGAAATACCTGTTATTTATATCTATCTATCTATCTATCTATCTATCTATATATATATATATATATATATATATATATATATATATATATATATATATATATATATATATATATATATATATACAGGGAGTGCAAAATTATTAGGCAAGTTGTATTTTTGAGGATTAATTTTATTATTGAACAACAACCATGTTCTCAATGAACCCAAAAAACTCATTAATATCAAAGCTGAATAGTTTTGGAAGTAGTTTTTAGTTTGTTTTTAGTTATAGCTATTTTAGGGGGATATCTGTGTGTGGAGGTGACTATTACTGTGCATAATTATTAGGCAACTTAACAAAAAACAAATATATACCCATTTCAATTATTTATTTTTACCAGTGAAACCAATATAACATCTCAACATTCACAAATATACATTTCTGACATTCAAAAACAAAACAAAAACAAATCAGTGACCAATATAGCCACCTTTCTTTGCAAGGACACTCAAAAGCCTGCAATCCATGGATTCTGTCAGTGTTTTGATCTGTTCACCATCAACATTGCGTGCAGCAGCAGCAACCACAGCCACCCAGACACTGTTCAGAGAGGTGTACTGTTTTCCCTCCTTGTAAATCTCACATTTGATGATGGACCACAGGTTCTCAAAGGGGTTTAGATCAGGTGAACAAGGAGGCCATGTCATTAGATTTTCTTCTTTTATACCCTTTCTTGCCAGCCACGCTGTGGAGTACTTGGACGCGTGTGATGGAGCATTGTCCTGCATGAAAATCATGTTTTTCTTGAAGGATGCAGACTTCTTCCTGTACCACTGCTTGAAGAAGGTGTCTTCCAGAAACTGGCAGTAGGACTGGGAGTTGAGCTTGACTCCATCCTCAACCCAAAAAGGCCCCACAAGCTCATCTTTGATGATACCAGCCCAAACCAGTACTCCACCTCCACCTTGCTGGCATCTGAGTCGGACTGGAGCTCTCTGCCCTTTACCAATCCAGCCACGGGCCCATCCATCTGGCCCATCAAGACTCACTCTCATTTCATCAGTCCATAAAACCTTAGAAAAATCAGTCTTGAGATATTTCTTGGCCCAGTCTTGACGTTTCAGCTTGTGTGTCTTGTTCAGTGGTGGTCGTCTTTCAGCCTTTCTTACCTTGGCCATGTCTCTGAGTATTGCACACCTTGTGCTTTTGGGCACTCCAGTGATGTTGCAGCTCTGAAATATGGCCAAACTGGTGGCAAGTGGCATCTTGGCAGCTGCACGCTTGACTTTTCTCAGTTCATGGGCAGTTATTTTGCGCCTTGGTTTTTCCACACGCTTCTTGCAACCCTGTTGACTATTTTGAATGAAACGCTTGATTGTTCGATGATCACGCTTCAGAAGCTTTGCAATTTTAAGAGTGCTGCATCCCTCTGCAAGATATCTCACTATTTTTGACTTTTCTGAGCCTGTCAAGTCCTTCTTTTGACCCATTTTGCCAAAGGAAAGGAAGTTGCCTAATAATTATGCACACCTGATATAGGGTGTTGATGTCATTAGACCACACCCCTTCTCATTACAGAGATGCACATCACCTAATATGCTTAATTGGTAGTAGGCTTTCGAGCCTATACAGCTTGGAGTAAGACAACATGCATGAAGAGGATGATGTGGTCAAAATACTCATTTGCCTAATAATTCTGCACTCCCTGTATATATATATATATATATATATATATATATATATATATATATATATATATATATATATTTATATATTTACAGTATGTATTATAACTTCATTATTATTATTAATATTTTTAATATTTCAATAACGTGCTTTGAGATTTGTAATTCTTCATGTGCGCTAACCCGACACCGCATTAGACACAAATTGCGTTACGCATATTTTACATTCATATGTTCTTCACATAGAAAAATTTTATTTTTATTTTTTTATATATAAATATGAATAACACCTGTTGGGTTATCACACGAGTGATAAGGGCTAGGCTTTTTTTTCTGTGCTCTCTATTGAAGTCTATGGGGAGAACATGTTAACGCGGTTGTGATATTGCAAAGTCCTTTGGGTAGCGGGCGCCGGGTTTTCGCTCACACAAACCTTTTACTTTCAACTTTTAATGAGCACAAAATGGCATGCTCAAAAATATTACTTCTTTTCGCTCGAGCGAAAGTACTAAATAACATGCCACTTGTAATCTGGCCCTTTATGTATTTTTGGCTAGCTTGAGACTAGATATCCCTGATTTTATATAAGCGTATGTATTAGCTGATAAAGCAAATATCTCAGATGCTTTAAAATCCCTTTAATATTGCTATATTCCAAACAGCCATTGTTTGAACACTTTGGTGACTCCTTTATTTTATTCTCTGCAGAAATCAGATAAGTGGAACCTAGGTTTCAACAATGCAGCAGTTAAAAAATCAAACACAGCGCTCAAGTAAAAATATACAAAAGTCCAAAATTAATTGACAACTTTTGTAATTAAAAACAGGGTATCAGGACAAAGGAAAACTAATTTATAGAGACTTATGGGCCGATTTATCATTCCCCGTATGCCCCCTAATGCCTCAGTTTCCGAGCTAGCCTTCAGGCTCGCCGAAAACAGAAATTAAGAAGCAGCAGTCTTAAGACCGCTGCTCCTTAACGCGTCAGGCAGCAATCTGCCCGATCACATATGATCAGGTTGATTGACATCCCCTGCTAGTGGCCACGAATCTGCAGGGGGCGGCATTGCACAAGCAGTTCACTATACGCTGTTGACATTTATCGATGTTCGGCGGACATGATCCTCTACAGAGGATCATGTACATCCGCAGGATAATATATCGGCCCCTTAGAGATCTCAGTGGAGGGATGTTCACAAGTTGGCTTAAATATGCACATATATCACACTTTATCCACACTTGTCCACAAAAATTAGACCTCAGGCCTTTTACACATAACACATAACAATGCATTATGTTTGAATAAAACTGCAGTTTAAAACCCACTATCCCTATCAATGAACTTTTTACAAGCTCCTGACAAGACAACCTTACCAGATTTCACCTCTAGATGGCAAAGAGAGCTAGCTGTAATTCATGATAGAAATTATTAGGATAGGATATTTAGACAAACTTCTACACAAATACTCAAGATAAATTAAAAAAACTGCTTTCCAATGGTATTTGACTCCGCTACAATTGAATAATATAAATCCAGGTACTTCTAGAAGCTGTTGGAGGGGTTGTGGGGAATATGGCAATCTACTACATATGTGGTGGCATTGTGCTAAAATAAGTCAGCTGTGGCAAATTGTAGAATCCCATTTTTATTCCATTTTAGCCAAAAACTTAAATTGTATTCATACCCAGTAAACTCACAAGTATTAGTATGGTGTATGGTGTATTTGGTCTCTTTATCTCCTCCTCCTACATCTTTCCCCCCACCTTTCCTCCCTATTATCTCGTTCCCTCTTTCCTACTATTCCTTCCCATCCTAACCCCTCTTCTCTTAGGTTTTGGTACCACCAATCTGGAAACTTCAGGATTGACTGACACTTTTGGGTCTATGTTGTATTAACAGGGCCATATGGGTCTCATGGGACCGGACAGTATCAGTGATATTATACTAGTATAGACAAGACGCATATCAAAATAAAGTGAACTTCTTTTTTCTTATTTCACTTTGTAATATCCATAAATAAAAATGGGAAAAAAACAAAAACAAGGTATCAGACCTTTACGGACAACACTTAGATAAAAAGGCTGATGCGTTTTGCCAGCAGTATTCACAGCCCTAATACACCACCTAAGGAGTCATTGTTTTAAAAGGCTAAACTTCATCTCATTGGTAAGAAACTATGTGATGTCACTACATATTTTAAAAACATAGTGCCACATTTAATTGAACAATGATACACATTATCCTTTAAGCATCACAGAACAATATGGTCCACAAATAAATGAATAATCATTCATATAAAGAAATACATAGCTACAAATTTGTGTACAGCATTTGATACGATGATTTTAATAATTGACATGTTATTTGTGAATATAAATGTGTAATTTTATTAAGTAGCAACATTATAGAAAAAGTTTATTTTTATTATTATTGCCAATAATTAATTAGATCATATGCTGAGTTTAGACTATTAGTTAAGCATATTTTCAATTTAAATATCCAGTTAATTTTTTATTCCTCTAGTAGTTTTAATCTATCACTTTTGGGATTCTAAACTTTTTCTATGATGCGCCATTTTAAGCTAGAGATATCCTTATTGTGCCTTCTCACAAAGTGTTGCACAATGGGTGCGGTAGAGGAGCCAGATGAATTGTTGATAAAAGCTTGTGAATACATGAGCGGACAGCTCTGGTCGTTAGACCCGAGTACATGTGATAAGGTAGATATCGAATGTAGCTGTGCAATTCAAGCCAAAGTACGATTTTTTTTTCTGTATGTGAACCTGCATCCGCTCATTTGCTAATCTGTCATCTGCTAACAATAATTTCACATCTTTGTGCACAATATCACAGACTTGTTTATACTGTTCCGAAAATTCAGTTATACAAAGTGACCTAGACACTTTGTAATAATAATTATTCCAAATTTGATAAAAGGGTTAAAAGGGGGTTAAACACATAATTAAACTCAGATTTAGAGCAGGAATGCACTACTAGGGCTAAGCTGATCACATCTGCTGAGCGAATGGCAACCACCAATCAACAACTAGCTCTCTGTGCAGCTGTGAACCTACCTAGGTGTACAATTTTACAAAGAATACCAACAGAACAAAGTACATTTGATAATAGAATTAAAATGAAAAGTCTCCTAGCATAGTTTTGTAAAAACTTTAAGCTTTGTTTAGTTATGCATATTTAAACAACTTTGCACTATACCTTTATTATCTATTTCACCCCTTTTCGTGTCATTTAGCTCTAAAACTTTCAGATTTTGTAATTCTCAGAACTGGAAATGGCCTCTGGTGACTTCTCAAGGCGAACCCTGCTACATATACACCTAATTGGCTTTAACTGATAACAACTGCAAAACAATGCACTTTATACTAATATTTTGACTGTGACTAGCCTTGTCGTTCTTAGACTAAAGGTCCTTTTGGCTCTTCCAAATAAGACAAATAGTAGCTGGAGTTTGGTTCTTGATAAACAAATGCAGAAAATGTAATGTTAATATGTTTTAATAAGTGTTTAAACTTTGCTGATATGTTATTCTGTAGCAACACACCAAAAATGTCTTGTAATTACAAGGTGTTTACTGTTGCTTTAAGAACTAGATGGTTGCAATGTGTTGTAACAATTATGTATGTATTGCACTTTAATGGACAGTAAACACATTGTAATTACAGGACCAAGTCTTAATGTTTTTAAAACATATGAACAACTTTTTTACTGCAGTCATTGCTGGGCTTTAGTCTACAAACATCAAGCCTGGTCACTGTCATAAAGTTAGCATAAAGGGCAGCACATTAGGGATGCATATGTAGCAGGGTTAGCCTTGATAATTCAGTAGGATGAGAATTAGAATTTCTCAGAGATAAATTACATGTAAAGGAGGCAAAACAACACTTTATATAAAAATCGGAAGGTATTACTGTCCCTCTAAGACATGTGCACTTTTCTGAAAATACCTAGATACTTTCTTGTGAAAAGGAGCTAAAGTTTCAACCCAGAATACTAAGAGAAAGCAGCAAATTGAATTAAATAAATTGTATGTTTGTTTGTTTTTTACTTGGAATCATGAAAGATTCATTTTGAGTTCCATGTCCCTTTAACTTGCTGTTTTTCTTACATATTCAGTTATGAATCTTGTGTTTGTGCCCTATAATTATTCAAGCTGTTTCTGGCTGATTGTAGCCCAGTGCAATGATGGATATAGCAAAACAAGCCCAAAGCCAAATAAACGCTGAAAGAAAATACAGACTACACATGAAGCACTAATTACATTTTTCAGACAGATTGCAATATTTCTAGAAATGGTGTAATATTTACTAATGACAAGTCCTACTATTATTTCTGCTGTCCATTGTTATCACAGATTATTTCTCTATTATGTATTTTTTTATAGGATACATTCAGACCACATAGTCTTAAACAGAAGGCAGATAAGGACAGAGGAAATTAGGTTACATTCTATTATTAATCATTGCTATTCATTGTAACATGACCCAGAATATTTGTAGGTAAAATTGTTCTGTGTTCCACTCATATCTGGTGAAGGTTATGTAATTAAAGACACAGTAACCCAAACTGGAATTCTCCATTAATAGCTAGATTACAAGTAGATTGCTAATTTATTGTGCACCCGTAAACAGGTTAATTTGCCTGTTAACGGTGCGTGATAAATAACCAGCCATTAGCACTCAAACAACTAACGAGAGGTCAAATTGTTCAAATATCCCCCTAATTGCCCCCAAATTAAAATGGGAGGTCCCTTTTAAAAATAAAAAAATGTAGAATTTTTTTTTTTCTCTTTAAACTACATTAAGCAGTTTTTAGGGGTTAAAGTGTGCGGGTGTGGGGTGTTAGAATAAAAAACGCACTGAAAAGTGCGTTTACATTGCGGTCTATGGGGAACTGTGTGTTCTCTATAAATATTTATATATATATATATATATATATATATATATATATATATACAAAACACAAAAAACCCAGCACTCACTAGCAGATTCACAGCAATGTTTAAAAGCAAAACTGGGGGAAGTCAGTTACATTTGGTGCCAAAGGATCAAGCCCAGGACCACGACAAGGTCTCCCCCTTCCTGGGACCCTAACCAGCACCCACACAATGCATACTTCCAAACACCCAGGTTGCTCGGGGGTTAACTGCCTGGGTTGCTGGGAACTTTGCAGCTATCTGTCAGTGTTCAGGGCTGTGGAGTTAACAGTGGCTTAGGATGTGTACCCAGTCCAGTCTGTGAGTGCGGTCCATTCCTGTTTTTTTGTATTTACATAGGGGAGGTTACAAAAGCCTGTGTCACCCTGGGAGGTTCCCAGTTGGTTTGTTTGGAAGTATGCATTGTGTGGGTGCTGGTTAGGGTCCCAGGAAGGGGGAGACCTTGTCGTGGTCCTGGGCTTGATCCTTTGGTACCAAATGTAACTGACTTCCCCCAGTTTTGCTTTTAAACAGTGCTGTGAATCTGCTAGTGAGTGCTGGGTTTTTTGTGTTTTGTGTTAATGTTTGTAATGCTCCCCTGCGGACCTGACACCCAGGTTGCTCGGGGGTTAACTGCCTGGGTTGCTGGGAACTTTGCAGCTGTCTGTCAGTGTTCAGGGCTGTGGAGTTAACAGTGGCTTAGGATGTGTACCCAGTCCAGTTTGTGAGTGCGGTCCATTCCTGTGTTTTGTATTTACATAGGGGAGGTTACAAAAGCCTGTGTCACCCTGGGAGGTTCCCAGTTGGTTTGTTTGGAAGTATGCATTGTGTGGGTGCTGGTTAGGGTCCCAGGAAGGGGGAGACCTTGTCGTGGTCCTGGGCTTGATCCTTTGGCACCAAATGTAACTGACTTCCCCCAGTTTTGCTTTTAAACAGTGCTGTGAATCTGCTAGTGAGTGCTGGGTTTTTTGTGTTTTGTGTTAATGTTTGTAATGCTCCCCTGCGGACCTGACACCCAGGTTGCTCGGGGGTTAACTGCCTGGGTTGCTGGGAACTTTGCAGCTGTCTGTCAGTGTTCAGGGCTGTGGAGTTAACAGTGGCTTAGGATGTGTACCCAGTCCAGTCTGTGAGTGCGGTCCATTCCTGTGTTTTATATTTATATATATATATATATATATATATATATATGTGTGTGTGTATGTGTTAATATGTGAATATATACAGTATATATATATATATATATATATATATGTGTGTGTGTATGTGTTAATATGTGAATATATACAGTATATATATATATATATATATATATATATATATATATATATATATGTGTGTGTGTATGTGTTAATATGTGAATATATACAGTATATATATATATATATATATATATATATATATATATATATATATATATATATATGTGTGTGTGTGTATGTGTTAATATGTGAATATATACAGTATATATATATATATATATATATATATATATAATGTGTGTGTGTATGTGTTAATATGTGAATATATACAGTATATATATATATATATATATATGTGTGTGTATGTGTTAATATGTGAATATATACAGTATATATATATATATATATATATATATATATATATATATATATATATATATATATATATATATATATATGTGTGTGTGTATGTGTTAATATGTGAATATAACTTTGGTAACACTGTTATGCTGGATCCCCCTTTTCTTATTGCAATTTTATCCCAAGTGGAATTTAATAAAGACTTTGGTTTTTAACGCAGCCTGGATATCAATTCTTTTCGTTTGATATATATATATATATATATATATATATATATATATATATATATATATATGTGTGTGTGTGTGTATGTGTTAATATGTGAATATATACAGTATATATATATATATATATATATATATGTGTGTGTGTATGTGTTAATATGTGAATATATACAGTATATATATATATATATATATATATATACACACATATAAACACACAAATATATATATGTATTTAACCTTTGCTGCCTTATCCTATAATTCAAAGTTAAAACTGTTGGGTTTTTTAACTCTACCAGAGAGGCTAAAGTTGAACTTCAGAGCTCCAACTGTCCCACATTTAGCGGGATTGTCACAGTTTGGGAGCTCTTTCCCTTCTGCAGTTCTCCTGGACCCAATAAGGATCTAGGCTTGCAAGTCTGCCTAGCCACACCCCTGATTCACCCACTCCCTCTTCAGATCTGCTACCACTCCCCACCCAACTCCACCCCCAAATTGCTGAAATGATATGACTCCACCCCAGATACCCCTGACTAAGCTACAAGCCTCCCCATCCAGGACAGTCTCCATGAAATGTTGTAAGCAACATGCCATACAGTGAGCTCCGTAGGTCATGTATATCTGGTTCCATACTGGTCACAGCAAAGGAGATAAGATAAACATATTCAAGAGGTTTTCTTTATGGGGTGTGGCCTTGGACTGCAAAATAATGTGCATTTTCAGTATAGGTGACAGTACAAAGCTATGTAAATAAGAAGGTGCAGAAGAAATCACACCTTCAGTGGGTGTGAGAAGGAGAGATACTACAAATTTAATTTTCAAATGTTATCTCTAAGGAGTCCATTTATTAATGTGTGGACAGATATGAACTGATATAGCAGATTATGTACGCCGCACATCGATAAATGCTGACAGCATACGCTGTCGTCATTTATCATTGCACCAGCAGTTCTGGTAAACCACCCCCTGCAGATTCGACTGGCCGCTAGCAGGGGGTGTCAATCAGCCCAATTGTATTCGATCAGGCGGATTGCTGTCCGCCACGAGTTAAGGAGCAGCTTCTGAACTTTCGCTTCAGCCGGAACTGAAGCTGAGTGGGTCAGAGGCAGCATACGCTGCTTCTTAAATAGACCCCTAAGTATTGGTCTCACTATTTATACTGTCAAACAAAAGATAATAGGGCATATTTATCAAGCTCCGTACGGAACTTGATGCCCTGTGTTTCCGGTGAGCCTTCAGGTTAGCTGGAAACAGAAGCTATGAAGCAGCGGTCTAAAGACCGCTGCTCCATAACCTGTCCGCCTACTCTGAGGCAGCGGACAGAAATTGCCAGAAATCAACCCCATTAAATACGATCGGGTTGATTGACACCCCCTGATAGCGGCCGCAAATCTGCAAGGGGCGGCATTGCACCAGCCGTTCACAAGAACTACTGGTGCAATGATAAATGCCGAGAGTGTATGCTGTCGGCATTTATCGATGTGTACCGGACATGATCCGCAATATCAGATCATGTCTGCTCGCACCTTATTAAATAGGCCCCAATGAGTGCTTTGTGCGTGTATATATAGAGAGATAAGACAATGTGGTCTATGATCCCTGCAGGCTCAGCCCATTAGATTGGGGTTTGGTTTTAATTAGCAGAAATAACAAAATTAATAAAAAAGAAAACATGTCTTATAAAAAAAAAAACCTTAAGGTGCAATTTCTCACACATTTCAAACCCTGAAGCTGCTATAACAAGTCATTGGAACACATATTAAGGGGAAACAAATTTTACGATGCACTGTCCTTTTAAAACATGCTTTAACCTGTGGAAGCAATATAATCCCAATTTACTGAGATGTTATTTACTAACAGATGTCATATGGATTTCCAATAAGTGTAGGAATGATCCTCCGGGTAGATTTCATCTTGGCCTTGTGACTTAGCTTATGACTCGCAGCACTATTTGTCAACTGCTGGATGACAGGCTGTGTTCAGTAGTTTGACCACATCTGTGACCTGCGTGCTGTAAGGAAGTCAGTAGTCAGCTTATTTATTTAAGGAAACCTTTTATATCAAGAATGACCGAGACAGAAAAAAATGTATAACAGTTAACCAGGCCGAGAGGCAGAAACAGGCAAGTATTGGTAATTATCGCTATATAAAAACTTCTACAAATGGAATAAAGTCCTATTTTCATCTAAGAAACATATTAATAATACCAAATAAAAGATATATTATAATGCAATGAATACATGCTCTAAATTGATGGAAAATTAATATGTTGCATTGCTGATCATAGTTTACTGTGTTGAATAATAACATGTAACAAAAAAGGTCACAATGTCTGTAAATACCAAATAAATGTGATTGAAAATCAATAAACAAATTAAAAATTATACATTCTTACATAAAGACTGTAGATCTCTCTTCTTCTTTAAAACAATGTGTCTTGAAATAAAACCAAGAGAAACAAGATGTGGTACCGTAAAAGCGATCTAAGTACCATACTTAGGCAAGATTACAAGTAGGGTTCTAATAATAGCACGGTATGAGATAAGCAATATCGCTGGACCACACTAAAATTAGTGAACAACTTGATATTGCAAGTCCATGGTAAATCCCATTTACCAGAGAAGGGCTAGCGTGGCCGACATGTCTCTAGCGCAACCTATACTTAGTTTCAATGGATATTGAAACTGCGCTAAATAGCGCTCATATTACATGTTGTAAGTTATAGGTTGCGCTCAAGGTCAAGCTGAATCTTTGCTAGAATATTTAGCGTGACAAGACCAGAAGGAGACCATAAGTGTTATAAAAAAAGTTGCACAAAACACATTGCAACAAAAACATATTAAGCTATTGCACTCATATATACATTTTTATTAAAAATATTTAAATATTTATAAAAATGTTTTAATGAAAGCAACTGTAAATGTTATCAAATATTCAATATCAGTTTCATTTAATTTTTTAACTAAACTAATACTGAATAGTGCAGCAAACGAATATTCTGAAAAATAATTTTTTCTGAATATTCATTACGGATTAATTGTCTAAAATGTATTATTCACTACTGCACAAGTCTAATACAGACACAAATATATATATATATATATATATATATATATATATATATATATATATATATATATATATATATAAAAGTTCATGAAAAAAGCACTCACTGGTCCAGCGACGTCTGTGACAACAAAATAACTTTTATTAATGTGACGTTTCGGGACAGAACAAGTCCCTTCCTCTGACCTTGTTCTGTCTCAAAACGTCACATTAATAAAAGTTATTTTGTTGTCACAGACGTCACAGGACCAGTGAGTGCTTTTTTCACAAACTTTATATTATCCACACAGCAATTGGTGTGTATGCACTCCCACCGACTTGAAACAACTGCCAGGGTGCTCCGTGCATAATATAAAGTTCGTGAAAATACATAAATACATACACTTTTGAGCCCTTCCCAATCAAATACCTTGAAACATGCAATATGATTTGTATTTTTTATTAACATGTTTTAAAGTGTTTTACATAGAAATACCTTAAATTCCTATGTTCTTCCCTTAGGACCCCATATTCAAAACATTGACTGACCGACAAGAAACTGCCTGCTTGGGTTTGCCAAGCTCACAGTCCTTCACTCTGTCGATATATTAAAAAAGGGGGCTGATTCACAAATTACTGGTGAGTGGCAATGTGTCTCCCATAGTAAATTATAGGGATTGCGGCTTCTGCCTAAACTCTGCCGACACTGCCAATTGTCATCACTTTCATTCTAAACAGGGCCCCACATAGTGTATCACATGAGTAACAACCAATAAACCAAATATCCCAAATGCAGGGTATTTACAAAAGTCATCAATACCAAACAAACATTGTTTGTCTACAAACTGAGGTTCTGAGTTCCCAGCTATCTCTGCTCCAGTCAAACTCAAAATTATCTAGGGTTGTCTGTTTGTACCTAGACACCCATGTGATACGCTATGTGGCACTCTCTGTTTGTATTTGAATAACCATCACTGGCCTAAAGTCCTAAGCCATGTCAGTGGGGCAGTCAGTGGCTATTAGGGATTATTTATCTTGTTATTGGACATTACATTGGATATTTTTTGTATTTTTTTGGGTCTTATTGTTTAAATAGGAATACATTTCACTAGTGTGAAAAAGAGCATTCCCTTGTTGTCATCTATAGTTGCATAGTGCTCCCTCCATGTCTCCATGGCCTCTAGTTGTAAGAAATACGTAATGTCAATATGAGCTATATATTGGGGATAGTGGATTGAAAGTCAGCATATTTCCTAGTGCCCCGGGCAGCCTAAAACCTAAATACTAATAATACATTATTGAATGATTTTGATCTGACAGGACTGGCAAAGACACCAATAATAAACCAAACAATAAGAACAAAATATTCAAAGCAACAATTTCCTCTCTCAATACTGTAACCTCTGCCTCCAGCCACCAACACCAGGTGCCCTGCGAAGCAAAAATACTTCTAGTAACCTTGGCGCTAGTGACCAGAGCATGAACAAGTCACTAAATCTATGAGACCTATATAATAACTTTGAGGCAATACAAAGTAGGGAAATTCTGTGTAGGATGTAGGTCGAATTTGATATTAGAGGTGTAAAGACTACTGTGTGTTTAATCCCCGCAAATGGGTTAAACACAGTAGAAATAAAGCTGGGGACTTGCAGAGCACTGCTGGTCCCGAGTGGAAAATGCAGCTGATCCAATCAAAAGCACTATTCCACATTTGAGTCAAGTGGTACTTCTACTGTGTGTTTAAGCCCTTTGCTTGGGTTTTATAAACAGTACTGCATGGTTGATATTCTAAAAATGACATGCACTAATGAATTAGAGAATTTACTTTTTGGACTAGAGTGTCCTTTTAAGAATCCATCCCCTACAATATTTGAAAGAACTGGGGCTAATCCAGGGGCATACAAAGACTTCATTGAGCCCCAGGCCAAAAGCTGTAGCAGGCTCCCCTATTTCAACATCATCACAGTCGCCTAATAGCATAACTCATCAGCAAGCCTGATTCATAACATACACCCATATTCAACATAATGGAAGCTGTCTGGTATAGACCTCACAAGACTATATGAAGATTTGCAGCCTTCCTGTTTAAATATGGAGAAAGGTTTTTCAGTACAGTCAGAAGGTTGTGGCCATCTTGGAGACCCTGCTACCATATTTAGCAAATCCATACACTTTCCTTATTCTTTGAGCCCTGGGGCGCGATCCGATATAGATCGCAGTTTGCGGCGCAAGCGAGGGAACCGGCGTCGCCCGCAGTTTCAGCTCGCAACTCGAGCTATCCCATATAAGTCGCCGTCAGATGCTAACGTGCCGTAAGTCTGACAAACCAGCGATGTCCAGAAATCTGCGCAAGTACAAATTTCTGGCGTCGCCAGTGACTTGCGCCACGTTAGAAACTGCCGGCGCCTATAAAACCTGACTAAAGTCTAAAACACCCGCACTGTCTAACACGCCTCCCTAACATAGCCCGACAAGTCTAACACGCCTCCCTAACATAGCCCGACACGTCTAACCCTCTATCCGCTATCCCCCCTCACTAGCCTAACCATAAAAAAGCTATTAACCCCTAAACCGCCGCTCCCGTACCCCGCCGCAACCTAATAAAGTTATTAACCCCTAAACCGCTGCTCCCGTACCCCGCCGCCAGCTATATTATATCTATAACCCCCTAAAGTGAGCCCCTAACACTGCCGCCATCTATATTAAAATTATTAACCCCTAATGTAAGCCCCTTACACCACCGCCATCTCTATTAAAATGATTAACCCCTAATTTAATCTACCTACCCCGCCGCCAGCTATATTATCTATATTAACCCTAAGTATATTATAGTTAATATAGGTATTACATTATATATATTAACTATATTAACCCTAATTATATTAGGGTTAATATAGTTAATATAGTTACTATAGTATTTATATTAACTATATTAACTCTATCTAACCCTAACAACCCTAACTAAATTTATATTAAATTAATCTAATTCATTTATAAACTAAAATATTCCTATTTAAATCTAAATACTTACCTATAAAATAAACCCTAAGATAGCTACAATATAATTAATAATTACATTGTAGCTATGTTAGGGTTAATATTTATTTTACAGGTAAATTGTTAATTATTTTAACTAGGTATAATAGATATTAAATAGTTATTAACTATTTAATATCTACCTAGTTAAAATAATTACCCAATTACCTGTAAAATAAATCCTAACCTAAGTTACAAATACACCTACACTATCAATAAATTTAATAAACTACAAACATCTATCTAAAAATACAATTAAATTAACTAAACTAAATTACAAAAAAAAAACAAACACTAAATTACAAAAAATAAAAAAAAGATTACAAGATTTTTAAGCTAATTACACCTATTCTAAGCCCCCTAATAAAATAATAAACCCCCAAAATAAAAAAAAATTCCCTGCCCTATTCTAAATTAAACAAATTTCAAAGCTCTTTACCTTACCAGCCCTTAAAAGGGCCTTTTGTGGGGCATGCCCCAAAGAATTCAGCTCTTTTGCATACAAATACAATACCCCCCCCCATTACAACCCACCACCCACATACCCCTATTCTAAAACCACCCAAACCCCCCTTAAAAAAGCCTAACACTACCCCCCTGAAGATCTCCCTACCTTGTCTTCACCACACCGGGCCGAACTCCTGATCCGATCCGGGCGATGTCTTCCTCCAAGCGGCAAAGAATAATTCTTCCTCCGGCGATGTCTTCCTCCAAGCGGCAAAGAAGAATTCTTCCTCCGGCGACGTCTTCCTCCAAGCGGCAGCAAAGTCTTCATTCTTCCGGCGGCATCTTCAATCTTCTTTCTTCGCTCCGCCGCCGCGGAGCATCCATCCCGGCCGACTGCTGAACTACGAATGAGGTACCTTTAAATGACGTCATCCAAGATGGCGTCCGCCGAATTCCGATTGGCTGATAGGATTCTATCAGCCAATCGGAATTAAGTTAGAAAAATCTGATTGGCTGATTGAATCAGCCAATCAGATTCAAGTTCAATCCGATTGGCTGATCCAATCAGCCAATCAGATTGAGCTCGCATTCTATTGGCTGTTCCACCGGGATGGATGCTCCGCGGCGGCGGAGCGAAGAAAGAAGATTGAAGATGCCGCCGGAAGAATGAAGACTTTGCTGCCGCTTGGAGGAAGACGTCGCCGGAGGAAGAATTCTTCTTTGCCGCTTGGAGGAAGACATCGCCCGGATCGGATCAGGAGTTCGGCCCGGTGTGGTGAAGACAAGGTAGGGAGATCTTCAGGGGGGTAGTGTTAGGCTTTTTTAAGGGGGGTTTGGGTGGTTTTAGAATAGGGGTATGTGGGTGGTGGGTTGTAATGGGGGGGGTATTGTATTTGTATGCAAAAGAGCTGAATTCTTTGGGGCATGCCCCACAAAAGGCCCTTTTAAGGGCTGGTAAGGTAAAGAGCTTTGAAATTTGTTTAATTTAGAATAGGGCAGGGAATTTTTTTTATTTTGGGGGTTTATTATTTTATTAGGGGGCTTAGAATAGGTGTAATTAGCTTAAAAATCTTGTAATCTTTTTTTTATTTTTTGTAATTTAGTGTTTTTTTTTTTTGTAGTTTAGTTAATTTAATTGTATTTTTAGATAGATGTTTGTAGTTTATTAAATTTATTGATAGTGTAGGTGTATTTGTAACTTAGGTTAGGATTTATTTTACAGGTAATTGGGTAATTATTTTAACTAGGTAGCTATTAAATAGGTAATACCTATTTAATAGCTATTATACCTAGTTAAAATAATTAACAATTTACCTGTAAAATAAATATTAACCCTAACATAGCTACAATGTAATTATTAATTATATTGTAGCTATCTTAGGGTTTATTTTATAGGTAAGTATTTAGATTTAAATAGGAATATTTTAGTTTATAAATGAATTAGATTAATTTAATATAAATTTAGTTAGGGTTAGATAGAGTTAATATAGTTAATATAAATACTATAGTAACTATATTAACTATATTAACCCTAATATAATTAGGGTTAATATAGTTAATATATATAATGTAATACCTATATTAACTATAATATACTTAGGGTTAATATAGATAATATAGCTGGCGGCGGGGTAGGTAGATTAAATAAGGGATTAATCATTTTAATAGAGATGGCGGCAGTGTAAGTGGCTTACATTAGGGGTTAATAATATTAATATAGCTGGCGGCGGTATAGGGGGATTAGATTAGGATGGTCCTCCTAGAGGTGTGGGCCTGGTCAGTTTAGACAAGCATAGATATGGTCATGGCCTTAGTGGCCACAAATTCCCTCTCTAGAAACCCCCCAGCAATGGAAATAAGTGTCCAGAGCCAACCACAAAACCAAAAACCAGAGAATTTGTATTGATATATGATACCTGTATAGGGTTCAAATGCAAAAAAGCAGTTCTGAGTCAATTTCCCTTTAGGGCTGTAGTAATGTAAAAAAAATTGGTCTATTCAAAGTAAATACCAATCCCAGAAGACCATGTATCTCCCAACTCACTCTCCCATTTTGTTCAAAGACTTTAACATAATATAAAGTAACCCAACTCACAATTCTTGTATTGCAACTGTAATTATTTCTGAAAGTGTAACTATTGTTTTATGGGTTTTTTTTTCTCTTGAACAGAAAATACTACTGCCTCAAAAAGTTAAACATATTTTAGCCAAGATCAAAAATGTCAATAAGTATATTAATTACATGGAAGTCCAGATTAAATGTTCATGATTCATATGGAGCATGCAATAAAAAAAAAAAAATCCAATTTACTGCCATTATCACATTTATATTATTTTCTTTTCTTTTTTTTTAAGAGAGAGAGAGAGAGAAAGAGAAAGAGAGAGAGAGAGAGAGAGAGAGAGAGAGAGAGAGAGAGACTCCTGTGTACCTCCCTCTACTGGGGAACCATACAAAATGAGAGCTGTAACTTTTTTGCACTGACCTTAAAGGGACATGAAACCCAAAACATTTATTTCATGATTCTGAAAGAACATGCAATTAAAACAACTTTCCAATTTACTTCTATTATTTAATTTGCTTCCTTCTCTTGTTATCCTTTGTTGAAAGGTTTATCTAGGTAAGCTCATGAGCAGCAGAGAACCTAGGTTCTAGCAGCTGGTTGTTGGCTGCATATTTATGCATATTTGTATTGGCTCACCCATGTTTTCAGTCAGAAACCAGTAGTGCATTGCTGCTACTTTAACAAATTATACTAAAAAGAATGAAGCCAATCTGCTAATAGAAATAAATTAGAAAGTTGTTTAAAATTGTATGTTCTACCTAAATCATAAAGATTTTTAGGGGGTTTCATGTCCCTTTAATAAATGAAAGCATTATTTTAATTTGGTCATTTGTAGCATCTACATATTATTAAAATAACACATCAGGAATACTGCATTTCATGCAGTGAATATACTGCAGTCATGCTTTGTTACAGTGCAGTCAGTGATTTCTAGTATGAGATTTTGTACGTAAAGGGATATTATGTGTTCAAGGACTTCCTCAGCATGAATCCCTATAAGTTATAATCTGATTAGCATTCCTCCTACATAGACCAGCATCAGTTGATTCACTTAATGAGTCAGTGCATGTACTTTAAGGATAAACCATTGAAAGCATCAATCAAGGCAACTGTTAAATACCAAAACATAGCTTTGTCATGTTACATTTTAATATCAATGAGCTTATGCTTTTAATGACTGTGCATCATTTTAATATACTGTCAAAGAATATATGGTAAAGAATTTGACTTTCATTGGATAAACTATAAACATTCACAGACATCTTATGGACAGTTAAAGGGACATGGTATTTAAAAAATGTTCAGTTTTATCTATAATCTATCTATCTATCTATCTATCTATCTATCTATCTATCTGAGCAGCAGTTAAAGGGACACTTTTTTGTTTTGTGAAATAGTTAACCAGAGCACTGAGGACACGGTAATCATTCTAGCATAAATTGCTATTGCGTTCAAGCAATCTCATTTACTTTCAACTTGTATTACCAGCAGTAAACCCAACAAGCACAAACACCTGCGATAAACCCCTTATCGCTCGCGTGTAAATGTTAGCACTCCACTTGTAATTTGGCCCTATATGTTAAGTTAGGGGGGGCATCTAACTTCTTGATCAGTGCTTATCTTTTTGCTTAAAGGGATAGTCAAGTCCCAAAAAACTTTCATGATTCAAATAGGTCATGTAATTTTAAACAACTTTCCAATTTACTTTTATCACCAATTTTGCTTTGTTCTCCTGGTATTCTTAGTTGAAAGCTAAACCTAGGAGGTTTATATGCTAATTTCTTAGACCTTAAAGGCCACCTCTAATCTAAATGCATTTTGAGTTTTTCACCACTAGATTGCGTTAATTTATGTGTTTTATATAGATAACATTGAGCTCATGCACATGAATTTACTGAGGAGTAAATTGATTGGCTATGATGCAAGTCTGTCAAACTAAAAAGAGGGGCTTTCTGCAGAGGCTTAGATACAAGGTAATTACAGAGGTAAAATGTATTGTTATATCTATGTTGGTTATGCAAAAATGGGGAATGGGTAATTAAGGGATCCATCTTTTAAAACAACAACAATTCTGGTGTTGACTGTTCCTTTAACATATCACAGACTTTGCTTCCAGTCTTCACCCTTTAAGGCTAATAGGCTGATTTATATTAACCACAGTAAGCTAAAGGAAAAGCAGGAATTGTGTGTGAGTGAATTGAACAGTAAGATATAAAATAACATCCTTAGCGCCACTGGATAATTATAATGTATACAAATACTCAGCAGAACCTTTAACAATAGGTAGATAAAAACATAACAATAACTGCTTCCTGCGTCATACAGGTGGTCCTTGTTATAAAAGACTTAAATGTCACAGTTCCTGGTATTCATTGGCCAATACTTTGTGTTACTTATAAAGTCTCTGAACACCGTATTACAGTTTAAACACCACATAACGTCTCAGGCAAGGGACAGCAAATAAACAGAACTTCAGCAGTGCTGATGAACTGGAACTACACAAGGCAACTCTCACAAAACCTTCTACCAATTAACCCTAACCATGCCTGTGTCATAAATACATGTAAATGATATACAATTGCTACTTTTAGCAATGCTAAGTGGGTTTCTGAAGAATATTACACATCATCAATTTTCAAATGTTATTGTTCCTGTGTTACCATCCCAAGTACAGATGAATTACAATAATTCATATTCCTTTATCAGCTGTGGATTTTTGAGGTGACCCTTGTAGTATAATTTGGAGCACAACAATATTATTTTAGATGAGCCAAAAATGTCTGAATTGTCCAGTTTGAATTATTCATATCATTATTTTATTTAGAAACAAAAACAAAACAAAAAAAGTGTGCATAATATTGCTTTATTTATAATGATAATATGTGTTCAAACATACATTTCCAGAACTTAGATTGCTTCAGAACACAGAGGGGGCTGAGTGAGATCTTGCACAGTGTCATAAACATGCAATATTAAAGCCTTACCTTGCATCCAAACATCAACGACAAAGTGCTGTTGGTGCATGCAACTTTGCAGTGGCAAATCATTGGGGTAAAGTAGTCAATGTTGATATCAATAGGGGACATTCCTTTAGTTCCACTGCATTGTCATCCTCACAGGGACAAGTAGCCAATACCAACACATGAAGAGAAACCTTGTGTTGCTTTTGTTATCCACATCTCAAACATTACATATCTACCTGTGCTCCATTCAAGTAATTCTTTTTTCAACTGATGTATCATCAATGATGCAGCATTGATCATAAAAAGGAATTCCCTTCCGCTGAAATAGTTTTACATTAGGAAGCATGAGATAAAAAAAAAAAAAAAGCAAGTGTGGAGAATTAGCATGTAAAATGCTGTAACGCCTACTCTGTACAATCACATAGGGTTGTCATGCCAGCTCAAGTAGGATGAAATGATTCCATCTGAAGCAAGACACTGCAGCTTGTGGTTTTGGTAGGAAGCCAGTGAGTTACTGCAATACATGCAAAAAAAGAAAAGAGAAAAAAAAAATTCTGCTTCTCTGCTCCAATTCCTTGTGTTTTCAGTCTGCATTCAAAGGAGGGTTTAACTGAAAGACTGGAGAAGGAAAATCAATTGCATCAAGTGAATCACTTCTCAGAGCAAGAGAGAGGAAGATGCAATCCCTTCCTATTCTAACAAAAGGTACCTCACCAGGAAACAAGTGCAGGGAACCCACAGATGTCTGCTCTGCAATTGGAGAAATCACATCACATCCAGCCACAGCTTCCCTCTTGCAAATAAGCTTTCTCCAGGCATAACAGCTTCAAGCAGATCAAAGAGTAAATCATGCTCCAGTAGGTAGTAAAATGCTGCACAGTAATCATAGCAAACTGTCTGCTGCAACATAGCACAAACCCCAGTGCAGTCATGTGCAAGGAGGATGCATGGAGACAATATTATGAGTTTATACTAAGTTATATGCTAGTGTGAAACATGACATGTTAGAGGAACTGTAAATAATAAAAGCTGTATAATATTTTAGGAATATTTTAGGAAGCATAAGGAAACCCTAAATTACTTATCTGCAGCAGAACTAGAACTTAATGCAAAATCAAATGGGCATTAAAGAAAACATTTATTTCACTATGGATTGTTTAATTATGAATAGTAAAAAAACAAAAAAAAACCTTTGCAATACACTTTGCACAATATCCTCTAGGATTCATAATGCTGATCCTGTAACATTCTATACAGTAACTGCTTAAAGGGACATCGTTCATGAATCAGATAAAGCATTTTAAAAATCTTTCCAATTTACATGTATCTAATTTATTTCGCTCTCTTGTTATTCTTAGTTGAAAAGGATAACTAGGTAGCCTCAGGAGCTGCTGGTTGGTGCCTGCCTCATGTTTTTGGGTCACCCAATGAATTTAGCTAGCTCCCTGTGGTGCTTTGCTGCTACTTCAACAAAGGATACCAATAGAATGAAGCAAATTAGATAATACAGGATATTTAAAAGTTGTTTAAAATTGTATTCTCTATCTGAAAAAAAAAATTGTGTTTCATGTCCCTTTAACTGCTTGATCAGTGTGGGGATTCCTATATGCTTGTCACAGCAAAGATAAGATAAATTATATTTAAGAGACTTTTCAAGGGGTATGTACCTTAGCTGCAAAATAGAGCACATTTTGCTATAAATTAACAGTTTTCTACGCAGATATTTAGCATATTATGTTGAAAGCATCAAACATATTTTCAGAATAAATTACTTGCATGAAATAATAATAATAATAATAATAATATTGGTAATAACAAAATTAAGAACAGTTCAGCATTTATGGGGAAGTTTTTTTTAAATCTTTTGCAGTCTTTGTTTAATAGATGTGCTGTATAAACCTACTTTTTATGTGTTGCTCAAGGAATATATATATATATATATATATATATGATTACATTTGGACAATGTATTTTTCTATTTTATTACCAACTATGATATAAATGTATTTTTCTCAACTCCCGACTTGCCATTTAACTTTTATACACGCTGTAAAAGTTAAAGGAGGTACTGAAAATTATTACCAAAGTGGTTTCAAAAGAAATGTTACTAAATATGTATGAGATCTAATATTTATGGAAAAGAAGACCATAATTACGTACAGTCTATGCTTCCAACCAAAATCTAGATCTCTTGAGAATTCTCTCTCTATCAGAGTGTGTATCTAGTGTAACACATTTTCAGCTTTCCCTCAATACAGACTAAGAATAAGGCAAAAAAGTTCAAGTAGTAATTGACATAGCTGTAAATACTTATTTTTAAAGCAGTGGACAAATGCTGCAGAAAAGAAATCAGGAATGTGCCCATTCTTTCTCCAACTGAACATGCTTTGTACACACATACTCGCGTAGAAACATGGAAACATAGATATTGTTGGCAGCTAAGAGCCATAGGCCCAGCAAGTCTGCCTGATATTACCTAAAAGTATAAACTTATCTAGTTGGTAGGATAGCCTTATGCTTGTCCCAGGCATTTTTAAAGTCGCCCACAGTGTTTGTCATTACTACCTCTTGAGGAAGTTTATTCCATAAATCAATCATTCTTTCTGTTAAGAAGTGCTCAAATTAATCCTGAATCTACTACCCTTTAGCTTGAGATCATGACCCCTTGTTCTTGAATTTTCCATTTTATGTCAAATACCCACAGCCTCGGTTTTACTAAGCCCTTTAATGCCCTTTTAACGTACTTTAAGCCCTTCAACATATTTGAAACTTGCTATCATATCACGTGTGTGTGTATATATATATATATATATATATATATAGATATCAAAATAACAAGAGTATTGCATTGAGCAATGATACTTTTTTATTGGACTAACTATACATTTATAAGTTGACAAGCTTTTGGAAGAGTTCCTTCCTTTATCAAGTGTGAAGCAATACTGACCAATTCAATGGAATTTACAGATTATATCTTAAAACACAGAATAATTGATCATCTGCCGCCCTGAAGCGTGATGAGACAGTGAGGGACAGGGAGTCAGGGAAATGTAATGTTATCAAGCAATAATCATTATATTTGTATTCATTTTATTATTGCCGATTCGCCCCTCCTCCAGACCTGAAATCATATGACTTAATTGGCTGGCTTACTTAGATGATGATGATAATCATCTTTCATCTAGATCATGGGCCGGCCGGCCCAGCTATACTATAGCCTATGGGAAATATGGGCGCGCATGTGGTGACAGACAGTGGAGGCGGAGTTTATCACTTGCGCAGCCTGGCCTGCCTAAGCTGAACTGACTGAGTGAGAGGGAAATCGTTCCTGTCTGAGACTCACACTGCAGCAGCAGCACCACCAGACTACACAGATGACTAGAGTGTGAAGTCGAGTGAGGTAGGAAGCCGGAACTAGCCTAGGACTGGTGGGGTGGCGCTGGTGGGGACTGAGGGCCACTTGGGCGGCTGGCAGAGCAGAATATGCTGATGGGTCACGTGGGTGGACTGTCTTGCTGTCAGTGACATATTTGACAAGGCAAGTTCAAGAGTCAGTTGTGTTGAGTGAGTGAGGGTGGGCCTGCGGCTGAGGTGGACCAAGGAGGACAGGTGACTGACAAGTACAACTTTCTGTGAGTCTGGTCTCGACTGTGACACAGCCAGGTGAGTGGTGACAGGTCAGGTCCAGGCAGGACCAATGGAGGCAGTGTAAAAAAATGTGATTGCATTGCGGCCCGGGTGTGGCACTCTGTGGGATACTACTGTATGTAAAGAATTCTTTGCCACCACTTTCACTAAATTTGCTATCTGAGCTGAGCACTAGTAATAATAATAATTTAACCCCATGGCTGCTTTAAGGTTAAAATTAAGGCGTTAATCTTGCACTAGAAAAATTATGTTGAAATGGCAAACGTCAGATCACCACAAAGGCTTCTGATGGTGAGGGACACTCTTGTGGGGGCTGGGGAACTATATCACAGTAATGCTTCATCCCTGCCTCCCAGCACTTCAGGTATCAATTGGGGCAATTACACAGCCGTGCAGTTATTGTGGCCAAGCACCAATGATTTTCAGAATGGGAGACATCTTGTGATGTTACTGAGAATTAGACTAAGGGGCAAGCAATTCTATAATGTACGATATATCTATCCTTTATTAAAAACCTTTTGAATGTTGAAATATTTTTAATGACAGTCAATAAAGATATCTATATTAGAGGATAACAAGTATAATTTAAATTTAGAAGCCAGAAGGAATATTGAGGAGTTAAACTCAAATGCTTTAGGAGACAATGGGAATAATTTTAGAGGAGCCAAATCCTTGCCCCCTGGCAAGCTGGGCTCTGTAAATCTAAGCCATGGCTTCTCTCTGTTTGTCTGTCTATCTAAGTTTGGCTCCTCCATATTGTGAAATAAATGTTCACCTTTGTTGGATTCTCTGTATTTCTACACTGTGTATGTGTAAATCTATCTATCTATCTATCTATCTATCTATCTATCTATCTATCTATCTATCTATCTATATATCTATATATATATATACACACACAAAATATATATATTTGTGTGTGTATATTTATTTATATATATATATATTTATATATATATATATATAGTTAGTGTGTGTGTATATATATATATATATATATATATATATATATATATATAAAATTGTTATGAAGTTTGATTTGTTATGTGGCATAACCATTGTTTGTTTTGTTATGCAGCGCTACCACTGTTTGATTTGTTATGTGGAATAAACATTGTTTGATTTTCTTTGCAGTACTACCACTGTTTGATGTGTTATGTGGCGTTACTATTGTTTGATTTGTTATGCAGAGCTACCACTGTCTGATGTGTTATTTGGCGCATCCGATGTTTGAATTGTTATGCAGAACTACCACTGTTTGATTTGCTTTGCTGCGCTATCACTGTTTGATTTGCATTTAGCCATCAATTAGCAAAAAGCTACTCGGGTGATGATCCAAAAATGGACAGGCTCCTAAGCTTACAATCCTACTTTTCAAATACAGATTGCAAGAGAAGGAAACAAAATTGATAATAGGAGTAAATGAGAAATTTGCTTAAAATTGCATGCTTCTGTCTGAATCATGAAATCATGGTGGGGGGGGCAAAATGTATTCTTGCCTGTGTGGCCAAAAATCCTAGCACTGGCTCTGCAGACAGTGTCCAGTGTAGGAGAACAGACAGGGGAAATATATAGCTATACATAGAGCATATACATTACATAAAGTTATATGTCAACATTGAATCAATATCTATAAAGATGTGAAATTGTATATACAGGGGGAATACAAAAGTTAAAAAAGACAAAAGTGTGTACATAGGATTACCTGTGTACCAATGTATACAGAATGTGGAATATACAATGTAATTGACTAAATGAAAGTACATTACAAAAAAAATTGATAATGTGTTAAGAATCCAGAGTCCACATTTAGTCCAGAATTAAACAAGCTGAAGTGCATTATCATTTTCATTTCAAAGGTTTTTCTTTCCATAGTGTTTTTGAAGTTGCCTCTGAGAATTTTGATTTTGAGATTTTGGATGGAGTGGTCAGGTTGGGTAAATTGGTGACCAACAGGGGTGCAGCTTTTTGTTTCACAGTGGTTTTTGATTGAGTGTCTGTGTAAGTTCATCCGAAGGTGCAGTTTTTGGCTTGTTTCTCCAATATAGCATCCCACTTCACATGCAGTGCAATATATCATGTATACCACATTTGCAGATATACATGAATATGCCCGTTTAATGTTATAGGATTTATTATTGTGATTTGCTGTGCTGCTTTCACAAACGTGTTGACACAGTTTGCAGAGAGCTTTAAAGCAGCACTTGGTTCCATTCTGAGTGTTCTTTTTCTCAAGGGGTAGCTTCCTATGTACTAGTTTCTGCTTTAGGTTAGGTGGTTGTCTGTATGCCAGGATTGGGGGTTTTGGAAATATTTTTTGAGTGTGGGATCCTCTAGGAGTAGTGGCTGTAAGTCTTTTATGATTTTTCATATCCCTTCCACAGCTGGGTTGTATTTGACTACTAGTGGGATATGTTTTTCTTCTCCCTGTATTGTAGTAGGTGTTCACGTGGAGTATTGAGGGTGTTCACGTGGAGTATTGAGGGCAGAGTTAATTTTTTTATTTATAATCCTTGTTTTGTAACCTTTTTCTCTGAATGATTGGGACAGTGTGATGAGGTGTTTGTCACGGTCCTTGGTATCTGAGCAAATTCTGTGGTATCTTGTAGCCTGACTGTAGATTATGGATTTTTTAATGTGATTGATATTTCCCCTGTCTGTTCTCCTACAATGGACACTGTCTGCCTGTTACCTAAGCCCCCTCATGATTTTTAAGACACCTCCTACTCTCCCTGCACTTTCTGTCTTCTTAGCTATTCTGTGTTTTAAGATATAATCTGTAAATTCCATTGAATTGGTCAGTATTGCTTCAGACTTGATAAAGGAAGGAACTCTTTCGAAAGCTTGTAAACTTATAAATGTATAGTTAGTCCAATAAAAAAGTATCATTGCTCAATGCAATACTCTTGTTATTTTGATATCTAAATCTCTGGACTGACACGGCTACTCCAATCAACGTATATATATATATTTGCTACCAGTCAAAAGTTTTAGAACACCTCAGTTTTTCTAGTATTGATAGAAATGTACACCATTTATCATGATCACCTAATACAGCTCATCTAATAACAGGGATATGGGACACCACACCTTACAACCACACAGCAGGTACACAGTGAGACTGTGGAGCACAGGAGTTTGCACTTCCCCTAACAACCTGGTACTCACATAGCCTACCAGAAAGAAAGATTGAGGAGCGGTGTGACAGGCCATGATAGGATGGAGGAGGAGTCTATTCCTGCATTGGAAATCTCCCTGAGCAAAAATCTAGGGTGGAGATCTGGAAGTCCCAATAACCAGATAGGTAGATACTGCTGTGCTAAAGCCATTATTATCAGTTATTTGTAGAGCGCCAACAGATTCTGAAGTGCTAATGTGTAAGCCTACACATGGCAGATACATTTAGTAGTGATTACCGCCGGACAGCCACCATTAGAATAGCGATAATAATAAAATATATATATATATGTTAAAAAATTTCTATACAAACGGTATAAGAAGGAATGGTGGTTATTGTGCCCCTTTTGCACATTAAACGCTTGACCCAGTATAACCAGGTACGTGCCGGGGCAGCCCTCTCCTCCTACTGCCATTGACAGCTCCTCCTGCAGCCGGCATCTCCGCACTGATCTGGGAAGTGAATGCAGAAACACGCATATTTCAAAACCTCAGAGAGAATGCCCCTTTTGCACATTAAACGCTTGACCCAGTATAGCCAGGTACGTGCTGGGGCAGCCCTCTCCTCCTACTGCCAGTGACAGCTCCTCCTGTAGCCGGCATCTCCGCACTGATCTGGGAAGTGAATGCTGAAACCCAATCTGCCGCCTTTGGCAGGTTCCTTGATTGCCTAGGCAACAACATGTAGCTACCAATAGAAAAAGGTATGTAGACTTCATCCATATGCAGATAAAAGTCAAATATTTATTGTATCTAAAGTATAGATAGCATTTTCAAACTCATGTCATACCAGCAAATGATCTGACCCATTTCCTGTGCCACCAGGCACACTTCCTCAATAACATGCCCCTGTTATTAATCATATGAATGTCATATGTATTTTGGCATGATGGGCATACTTCTATAGTCACTTCAGGACCCCAACCCTACAAATGTTTTTTTTTTTTTAATATTTGAGTCACACTTGCACTGTCATGATTGTCACTAACAGTACTGGCATTATTAAAATCGGGTTTTTAAAAATAGATTGCTCAATCACAACCTTCATAGGAACCTATTGTAATCCATTTCAATCCACATCACAACTAAACCATCTGAATACATCATTTATTTTGTCAGGATGGGCAGACTGTGCACAATTTTTCTATCACTATATGGTCTCTAAACTTTTACAAGTATTTTTATTTTTTATAATAATTATTTATAGTGTATGTTAAAGCAACAGACAAGGGGCAGCGAACAAGTGTTGGAGTGGGTGCACAGGCATAGAGTCTT
Organism: Bombina bombina; assembly: GCF_027579735.1. Taxonomy (NCBI): domain Eukaryota; kingdom Metazoa; phylum Chordata; class Amphibia; order Anura; family Bombinatoridae; genus Bombina; species Bombina bombina. Next base: position 1,206,384,621 of record NC_069501.1, on the reverse strand, counting down.
TGTATCACATATGGTAAGGCTGCCCTCTCATTCACAATTCCTGGACCAATGTCCTATGAGACATTAACAAATATTTAATAGTTAATTTGCCCTAGATCCAGTAATTTTTTAAGTTAAGTTATCCCTTAACCTTAAGTGTAAATGATGTAATAAAATGAGTACATTGCCAGTCAACTATGCTAAGCAGTTGAAACTCATATTAATCTACCATAATATATTCTTTACTAGAATGGTGTCAAAAGGCAGATTATACATTAGCTGTCAAAAGACACTATTTACTTCACATCTGGCCATTTAGATAAATTAGGCTTGATTTATCAAATGCCTAGCGGACATGATTCGCTATAGCAAATCATGTCCGCTGGACATCGCTAAATACGGCCATCATACACTGTCTACATTTATCATTGCACAAGCATTTCACCAGAAATGCATGTGCAATGCCGCCCCCTCACACTGGCGGACAATCGGCTGCTAGCACTGGCTGTCAATTATCCCGATCGTATCGGATCAGGATGAATCAATCTGCCACCTTTTAGGCTCGCCTGAAACGATGGACATCCAAAGCAGCATCCGCTGCTTGATAAATGGTGCCCATTGCATGAAATCAAATTGATATGGGAATATTTTAAAATGGCTAGCACCACGCCTTAACCTGACATATGACAGAGATCAGGACAGTCACCGCACTTTTTGTTAGAACTATATTTACTTTGTTTACATGTCTATGCAGCACTGTCAACAACCAACAACATGGAACTCTGTAGATGGATTCCTAAAAATGACCACTTGACACTATTGCTAGTTAAATAATGTAATCTTCCTCATGTTAGCAATGAACATATACGGTATAGGGCTTACTATGCCAGAATAATTATCTACCAAACATTTGATATCATTGATATCTTAATATTCACGTGCTATAACTTTTTTTTGCATTGTTAAGTTGTGTTTTTATTTGTCTTTTCTTTTTCATGTCCCTTTTTTTTTTCTTTAGACTTTTCTTTTGCTTATATCACTATTCATATAAAAAATGTATAAGGGGAAGTTGCAATACTATTGAGTTAACCTCTCTACAGAAAAACAGATATGTTAAATATTAGTTACCAGGGTTTATCTTTAAAGACGTTAAGATTTGTCTTCTGATCGAACCTAAACTTATACAGAAGCTGTGATTTATTAACCTGTGTGCAGACACGATTCTCACAGGGAGAACCTGTCCGTGCTCCTTTGGAACCTCTGGAGCAGCATCTGTTGCTGGAATTTAATAGGCCTCAAAACCCAACATTTTTATTTATGGTTCAGATAGAGCGGACAATTTTAAACAACTTTCCAATTTACTTCTATTATTTAATTTGCTTAGTTCTCCTGGTATCATTTGTTGAAAACCATACCTAGATAGACTCAGAGGCTGGGAGCTAGCTTCTGATTGATGGCTGAACATATATGCATCATTCTATTGGCTACTTAAGATCTTCAGCTAGCTCCCAGAAGTGCATTGCTGCTCCTTCAATAAAAGAAAACCAAGAGAATGAAGCAAAATTCATAATAGAAGTGAATTGGAAAGTTGTTTAAAAATCTATGCTCTGAATAATAAAATAAAAAAATTTAGGTTTTATCTCCCTTTAAGATTGCTTTTGCCACCCATACCCCTGCTCTCACACAACCAGATGCATGAGAGCAAGGCATGTCAATCATTCCAGATGAACGAGTCCAGATTGTCTGAAGTCCGCAACCTTAAAGGGACATGATATCCAAATGCTGAAGAACTTTTGATGCAGCATAGCTGTAAAAAGCTGACTAGAAAATATCACCTGAACATCTCTATGTAAAAAAGGAAGATATTTACCTCAATCATGATACTGGTCTCAAGAAGGGAGAGTGCCACTGGCATGTGCAGGCACAGTCATGTTATTTCCCTATTCAGTTCTGGAGGTTTACTATGAAATCTCACAAAATTACAGCAAAGCATAGTATGACCTGATTGGCTATTGTTTTTTTCTGATTTTTTTCAACTTTCAGCTGGATAGTAGCTGATGTATAACTGATGCCACAGCACTTACTCTTACAAGCGGAAAGGGTTTTGAGGTAAAATATCTTCCTTTTTTACATAGAGAAGTTCAAGTTCAAACATATAAGTATTATGTCCATGTAATTAGCAGTGGTTGTATGACCGGAGCTTATTAAAGGGACATAAAGCACTAAATAAATGCTAGATAGAATTATGCATTCAAAGTAAAGTTTAGTCTGAGAATAACACGTAGAGTTTTTTTTTAACTTTCATTAGTTGTTTAAATAGTGACAAAATAAGTGTAAAGTTTTAGTGTCTATAAAACAATGGGAGGTGCCATGTTGTAACTTAGGTTACTTTCTCTGCTGTGGCCAATTAGGGTCAGTTATAAATAGAGGCTGCCAATGGCTGTGTGGAATATAACATTGTTCTACACTTCCATTTCTAACAGGAACTGAAATGCTCACAATTTCAGAATGAAATTCCTGGAAAAGGGGACAAAATAAATAAGTACATTATATTGTAGATTTTTTCATTTTTTACAATTTATCATTTTATGTTACCATATCAAAGTGTTTAATGTCCCTTTAATGTATGGTTGCTTTCTCACATAAATCATGGTACTCTTACTACACCCCCCTTGACTGGGACCAAAAATTGGTCTGGGCATTTAAAGCAAGAGCAGCCCACATCAGTTAGACCTCTGTCAGCTAGGTAGCCATAATACACCAGATATCTCGTCCTGCAGCGTCTCTGCTTAACAGCTAGACAGAAATGTACTTTCTGCTTTACAAAATATGCAGATTGTAGCAGCTTTCCTATTGTAATCCATACTAAGAGAGGGAGGGCTTCTATATAGCACCAAGGCCCACATAAGAGCCTGGTCCACCAGTCATTTGCCCTGTATGCCATATGGTCAGTCCAGGCTTGCATATTACAACTCTATTACACATTATTGTGATATTTGTTAAAGGTACAGTCAACCCAAAACGGCTTTTAAATCCTACATATAGAGTTTAAAACAATTATTATTTTTAAATGTAGCCCAATTTTCAGCAAAATTGCTTTAGCATGTAAAAAGACTTACTATGTTTGTTTCTGTAGTTAAAAAATGTCCGCCTGCCCCCTCCCCTATTACGTCACAAGTGTCTTCTCGCATTCACTTTTCTATTGTACACGCTCCCAGCGTTTGTGCATGCGCAATGCGCCAATTTTCGTCAAGGGGGGACTTTTTCAACTGGAAGAGAAAGTAATCACTCAGTACACAGTGGTTTCATATGTCTCCCCTTGACGAAAATCGGTGCCATGCGCATGCGCAAACGCCGGGAGCATTTACAATAGAAAGTGAATTATTGCAGAGTCAGGACAGGTTCTACATATGCATCTGAGATGTGAAGAATATCTCAGTGGAAGATATAATGCGAGTGCAGGGAGCCTGTATCCAGGAACGGATTTAAGGGCATGCTCCTCTGCAGTCATGTACGCCAAGGGAGAGTGGTGTTTGCAACTATGTTGCAGGTGTAGGGAGGAGTCAGCCTTACCTTATTTAAGTGAGGGGAGGATCCAGTCCTGCCTCTTTCTTCTTCCTGGAGACCTTGGAGAATCTTATCCCTCCCTTACCCTTAACATTTAAAAAAAATAAAAATAAAAATGGATGTACAGATAGAAGTTATCAGTGAGTTTAACACTGACATAAACCTGTTGAGAGAGAGGGGTGGCGGCAAAAGTCGAGGATAATGACTTCCATAGGGTTGCTGATCTGGGGATAGGGGGGATAGGGTTAGTTGGCCTAGTCTTAGGTAAGTCCTTTCCACTTAGCTAAGATTTTGACTCTCCCCTGGGGAAACATTGCTGTATGGCTTTGTACACAGGTGCCATATTGGTTGGAGTAGTCTGGAACAACACGTATCTCCTAATGGTGAGAGGTCATGGCCCAAATTTCAGTATGGGGTCCGCAGGGGTGACAGTCGGGCTAATGGGTGGGGTGATGCCCCAGGTCGTGTCCTGGGAGTACCCCGCCCCGTGGGCCTGCCGGCTAAAGATCCTCTAGAGTGTCTAGTACCACCTGATAGGGGTGAGATTCTGCAGGGTCCGCCCATGCTCAAAACACGGGTCATGACCTCTGGTCATATGGGGTTTAGTTAGCCTTGTATGCCACCACCTATGTTATTATTGTTTATAAGTTATTTATTTATTTATGATAAATAAATGTGGCCAGGCTTGGCCTTTAACCCAGCTCTGTGTGTGTTAGTGTTTCTTTCTAGGTTTTAAGTTAAGTTATGTTAGGTTGAAATTCCAAGTAGGAGCTAAGCTCTTAAGACAGACCAAAGAATCAAACACAACACAACCAACAAAATATATCACCTGATGTCAACAATAGCCACAATGATAACTACATAGGGCACAATGGATGACATCTCAGGAAACCAGCATTCCTATGTGATGACTGTGCTGATCCTTTATCAGTCATTGATAAGTGTTCAAAAAACATTGCGAGCAACACAATGTTGATATCAGTATTCCAGAAGACTGAGCATGGATTTGTGAATTTATTTAAATTGACATTAACATCTAGATGAATCATTATCAGTGGAACAACACGTTTGAGCACTTAGCTCTCAGAGCAGCTTAGACCAAGTCACTTATGAAATCCTAAACACAGAAGTAAATAGCTGTCTACAGTCAGAGCTGCAAGCCTATATATAAATCTTTACTTAAACTTTTCTGCAGCTGACCCAATTAGTGGCGCTGATTGGATGATTTAGCTGTGCAACTAGCGCTGATGATTGCCTCAGCAGAAGTTTCCACTCAGGACCAGCAGTTCTCTGTGGCTCCCGGGTGATACATCACCTTTCTGTTTAACTCCTTTGCTGTAGTTAAACAAATACATTTGCTGGGTAATTAGCATGTAATTGTTCACTATAATTGCCCTTTAAACATCTTGAGATTGTTTTTGCCTAAAAAGAAAATATTAGGTAAAACCTGTTATAGCTGAACTTAAAAATGAATACAGCAGTATAAGTTGAATATTTCCTGCTTATGCTCATTGGCTAATAGGTACTTCCTAATAAAACTGATTGGCTGATACTTGCCATTCCTGCTAATTGATCATTTATAAACAGTGTTACTTTTGCATATAGAGTGACCTCATCCTATAATTATCACTGCTAAAGAACCGCATTGAAACTTACAGGTTATGACAAGCATGCTACATATGGACTGCACGTAAACATTTTTGTGTGTTACTATACTTTTTATTTAGACCCCATTCATCTCTCTGTATGAGGATATATTATTTTGATACATTACAGCTGGTATATACCTCAGTAAGTTTTTGGTATATAGCAGTATTATACTGGTTTTATGCATGTGCAAATTGTGCAATTCATTTTCATATTGTATAACAATGTTATATTTTTCTGTTTAACTAGTTTATATTTATTCTATAATGTAGAAAACCTATTTATACATTTTGCTTTACTATATTCATGGGCTCGACACTGACAACAATTGATGCGATTATCAATGCTTTGCTTGTAAATTGCAAGTCAGTAGAGTCATATTGCATTACCACACATGAATTCCTCAACAGCAACAGTAAAATTGTACTGACATATAAAGCTAAATTTGGCCTAGATTTTATCAGTCACTTTTGCAGTTTTAAACAATTTCTTGTAGGGAGCATCTTAAACTGGAATTTTAGCATTCACAGAAGTTAATTTTAACATAAAGTAAGTAGATATTGTTTAATGTATGTTTTTAAAAATAATAGGCATTTAAATATTTCAGTTCTAGAGATCTGACAGTAGATTACATGAATGATCATGTTTATTGTGCATTAATACCAGTTAGACCAGGGGTATCAAACTCAATGTATCAGGGGCCACTTGACAAGTGTTCTTCTCCCATGGGGGCCACTTGAACTGAGTAAGTGCTCCTGAACTAAATATACCAAGAACTGATAAGTGAAGTGATCATTCTGGAACTGTTTAACTAAGTAAAAAGTAGTGCAATGTGGGAGTCTACACTGGACTCTTTATATTTATCTTGTGTGTGCCTATATAGAACATCAAATAGTTACACCTCTTAGAACCCTAAGAAACTGACAGCCCAAATTAATAAAATGAATTTATAAATTAATTAGTAAATTAATGGTTTACCTATTAAACAAGGGATGGCAAGATGAAACTATATTGAGGGCCGCATATGGCCCTGGGGCTGGTACATTGAGACCACTGAGTTAGACACTTAGGAGCCTAATTACTATGGTGCAAGCAGACATGATACAATATAGTGGATCATGTCCGCTGCATATCGATAAATGCCAACAGCATACGCTAGCAGGGGGTGTATTCGATCGGGTTGATTTCTATCCGCCGCCTCAGAGCACGCGGACAGGTTATGGAGCTTGCTAAATATGCCCCTTAGAATGCACACAGATGGGCATCTAGTGTACTATTCTATGCTAATCATGAAGTTAGAGAAATGTCACCGTTAAATGCTAGTAGATTAAGAAAAAATCATTTTAATGTAAATGGAACTTGCTGCCATTACACATCTGTTGCATGTCTAAAAAAAATAAATGTGAGAGCAAAAAGCCCATAACGTTTCTATCACTTTAATAGTCAATATTAGTATTCTTAATAATCGGCCAGATTACGAGTTTTGCGTTATGAGCTGTGCGGTACTAACTTGCACTTTATGCTCACCACTCACCTTTCTACAGAGCTGGTATTACAGGTTTTTCTAAACCCGGCGTTAAAAGGCAAGAAGTGAGCGTAGAGCAAAATTGTGCTTCATACCGCACTCCAATACTAGCACTGCTTAAGTCAGCGGTGATCTGGTTGTACGTGCTCGTGCATGATTTCCCCATAGACATCAATGGGGAGAGCCAGCTGAAAAAAAGCCTAACACCTGCAAAAAAGCAGCGTAAAGCTCAGTAACGCAGTCCCATTGATTCCTATGGGGAAACACATTTTATGTTTACACCTAACACCCTAACATGAACCCTGAATCTAAACACCCCTAATCTTACACTTATTAACCCCTAATCTGCCGTCCCCAACATCGCTGACACCTGCATTATACTTATTAACCACTAATCTGCCGCTTCGGACATCACGGGCACCTACATTATACTTATTAACCCCTAATCTGCTGCCCCCAACATCGCCGACATCTACATTATATTTATTAACCCCTAATCTCCCGCCCCAATGCCGCTGCAACCTACCTACACTTATTAACCCCTAATCTGCCACCCCCAATGTCGCCACCACTATAATAAACATATTAACCCCTAATCTGCCGTCTCTAACATCGCCGCCACCTACCTAAATTTATTAACCCCTAATCTGCTTCTAATCTGATTGGAACAGCCAATAGAATGGAAGCTCAATCCTATTGGCTGATTGGATCAGAGAAAATAGGATTGAAGTTCAATCCTATTGGCTGATTGCATCAGTAAATAGGATTTTTTTCAACCTTAATTCCGATTGGCTGATAGAATTCTATCAGCCAATCGGAATCTAAGGGATGCCATCTTGGATGATGTCATTTAAAGGAACCTTCATTCAGCAAGAAGACATCGATTGAAGAGGATGCTCCGCGCCGGAGGTCCTGAAGATGGAGTCGCTCCGCTTCGGAAGGATGAAGATAGAAGATGCCGTCTGGGTGAAGACTCCTGCCCGTCTGGAGGACCACTTCTGCCGGCTTTGTTGAGGATATCTTGCCGCTTGGATAAAGACTTCTCCCGGTAAGTGGATCTTCGGGGGTTAGTGTTAGGATTTCTTAAGCGTGTATTGGGTGGGTTTTATTTTTATGTTAGGGCTTTGGGCCACAATAGAGCTAAATGCCCTTTTAAGGGCAATGCCCATCCAAATGTCCTTTTCAGGGCAATGGGGAGCTTAGGTTTTTTTAGTTAGGGTTTTATTTGGTGGATTGGTTGTGTAGGTGGTCGGTTTTACTGTTGGGGTGGTTGTTTGTATTTTTTTTACATGTAAAAGAGCTGATTTCTTTGGGGCAATGCCCCACAAAAGGCCCCTTTAAGGGCTATTGGCAGGTTAGGCTAGGTTTTTTTTTTAATTTTGGGTGGGATTATTTTATTTTGATAGGGCTATTAGATTAGGTGTAATTAGTTTAAATATCTTGTAATTTGTTTAATATTTTCTGTAATTTAGTGGGGGGTTTTTTGTAATTTAGCTAATTGTTTAGAATTTAGTTAATTGTATTTAATTTAGGGAATTTATTTAATTGTAGGGTTAGGTTAGGTGTTAGTGTAAGACAGGTTAGGTTTTATTTTACAGGTCAATTTGTATTTATTTTAGCTAGGTAGTTATTAAAAAGTTAATAACTATTTAGTAACTATTCTACCTAGTTAAAATAAATACAAACTTGCCTGTAAAATAAAAATAATCAATTAGCTAGATACAATGTAACTATTAGTTATATTGTAGCTATCTTAGGATTTATTTTATAGGTAAGTATTTAGTTTTAAATAGAAATTATTTAGTGAATGATAGTAATTTTTATTTAGATTTATTTTTAATTATATTTAAGTTAGGGGGTGTTAGGGTTAGACTTAGATTTAGGGGTTAATAAAATTAATATAGTGGCAGCGGCGTTGGGGGCAGCAGATTAGGGGTTAATAAATGTAGGTAGGTGGTGGTGATGTTAGGGACAGCAGATTAGGGTTTAATAATATTTAACTAATGTTTGCGAGGCGGGAGTGCGGCGGTTTAGGGGTTAATATGTTTATTATAGTGGTGGCGATGTACAGAGCGGCAGATTAGGGGTTAATAATTTAATTGTAGTGTTTGCGATGCGGGAGGGCCTCGGTTTAGGGGTTAATAGGTAGTTTATGGGTGTTAGTGTACTTTTTAGCACTTTAGTTTTATGCTACAGCGTTGTAGTGTAAAACCCATAACTACTGACTTTAGAATGCGGTACCAATCTTGACGGGATAGGGTGTACCGCTCACTTTTTTGCCTCCCAGGACAAGCTCGTAATACCGGCACTATGGAAGTCCTGTAGAAAAAAGACTATATGCAAGTTGATTTGCGGTAAGGCCAAAAAAGTGTGCGGTGCCCCTAAATCTGCAAGACTCGTAATACCAGCGGTAGTAAAAAAGCAGCGTTATGAGCCTTAACGCTGTTTTTTTTTTTACTCGTAACGCAAAACTCGTAATCTAGTCAAATGTTAGGTATTGGCACATGCACTCACCTGTAAAAAAATGGATGTCACAATACCAGTATCTAAAGAAACAATTGACCATCTATAGGGCATGGTGTATCCACCATTTGCAACACACAGGTGAAAGTAAAAACTTTCCTCTCTCTATGGATCAAAGGTAAAGATATTTGTATATAAATAAATGAGTTTATGTAAAACTGTGAAAGTAAAATACATTCCTGAACAACCCCTTATATGTGATCTTAGAGGGACTTAAGACTTCAGTTTTATCTAAAGATATGTAAAATAATGCATTTTTTCCATTACTGTCCCTTTAATGTTGATATATAGGGTTCTATTTATTAAAGGGACACTGAACCCAATTTTTTTCTTTCAGGATTCAGATAGAGCATGCAATTTTAAGCAACTTTCTAATTTACTCATATTATCAATTTTTATTCGTTCTCTTGCTTTCTTTATTTGAAAAAGAAGACATCTAAGCTTTTTTTTGATTCAGCACTCCAGACAGCACTTTTTTATTGGTGGATAAATTTATCCACCAATCAGCAAGGACAACCCAGGTTGTTCACCAAAAATGGACCGGCATCTAAACTTACATTCTTGCATTTCAAATAAAGATACCAAGAGAATGAAGAAAATTTGATAATAGGAGTAAATTAGAAAGTTGCTTAAAATGTCATGCTCTATCTGAATCACAAAAGAAAAAATTTGGGTTCAGTGTCCCTTTAAGCAGCGAATTCCCTCTTCGGAGCCCCATCGTTTCAGATACGCCTGAAATGGAAGTTAAAAAGTAGTGGTTGTAAGATCGCTGCTCTTTAACTTCTCCTCAACCTTTTAGGTGGCAGACTGAAATCATCCAGATCCAATCAGGATGATTGACGGCCCCTGCTAGTGGCCGATTGGCCATGCACAAGCATTTAACCAGAAATGCTTGTGCAATGTTAAATGCTGACAGCGTATGCATTGCTGTCTGCATTTGGCGAGGTCGAGCGGACATGATTTGCTACAGCGAATCATGTCCGCTCGACCTTTGTTAAATCTACACCATAGTATGCACTAATAAAAACATGGCTGTGAAATCATTGTACTTAAAATAAATAAAAAAACAGCTAGACAACCTCTCTCTCCCAAAAAATAAGTAATCAGAAAACAATTTCTTGTCGGTTGTATAAATCACAGTCTGTTTTTTTGTTTGTATTTTGTTTTTTTTTGTTTGCATTTTACATTATTAATGATTTGATGTTTTCCATCTGCAAGATCACAATATAGCAGCACTATTTCCAGTCATGTAGTGTTTGAGATGCCAACCTAGGTATCTTTTTAACACAGAATATCATGGGAACGAAGTAAATTTGATAATAGAAGTAAAATGTAAACTTTTAAAAAATAGTATGCTCTGTGATTTTTCATATCATTTTAGCTGCAACCTGACTGATTATGAATTTATATACAAAGCAGATTTTCTTTATATGCGCTGTCACTATCATAACCTGTAGCATTGTAAATTTAGTGTGGTTACCATGACAACAAACTGCATAGGCACAGCTAGCAGCCACTATCATTAATATATATGAATCAGAGTGTTACCTGATGTTATAAGTACATCACATTAGTAGTCTGATAAGCTGTAATTTTACACGGGGGAGGATACTCCAAATATTTTTAAAATGAGAGACAAAACTAAAACATAAAAGAAAAAAATATGCTTTGGACCTACAGTCAGGAAACCACAACATAACTTTTATAATTATTGTTATTCTTTAGCATTTAACATATTTCTCAGATGTGTTCTAAAGCCCTTTAATAAATATAATAACAAGGATCAGAACTGTGCGAAGTGATAGAGAAGTATCTTATGGCGCATCTCTACATCTTTGGGTTGCTTGGCACATATAGAGACTTTTTTGTAATCTGATGCCCCATTACCCACAGAGGGGAAGACCTTGTAGGATCTTTTGAAATATGTATTAAGCAGTGTGAACTCTGTCCTAGATTCATAACCGCTCCTTGAACTACCAAGGGGCTTTGTTGTTAAAGTGAGGTTTTGTTTGAAAATAAGAGAGATTCGTTTACATATCTTTTCTAGGGTTTTATTAGTGGACATTCTTGCTGTTTATGTTTATATATATATATATTTATATTCACGTGCATTAAACAGACCTAACTTAAACCCCCAAATTTTCGTTCATGATCCTTATAGACCACATCATTTTAAACAAATTTCCTGTTTACTTCAATTATTAAATTTGCTTCATTCTATTGGTATACTTTGTTGAAGGAGCAACAATGCACTACTGGGAGCTAGCTGAGCTCATCTGGTAAGCTAGAGATAAGAGACATGTATGTGCAGCTGCCAGTTATCAGCCAGCTCCCTGTATTGCATTGCTGCTTCCGAGCCTACCTAGATATTGTTTTCAACAAATAATACCAAGAAAACAAAGTAAATTAGATAATAGAAGTAAATTAGAAAATTGTTTAAAAGTATGTGTTCTATCTGATTAATGAAAGTTTCATTTTTATTTTTACATTCCTTTAAGTGACAAAATACATTATATCTCAGACAGCATGTCTGTTTTATTAGGATAAAGTAGTGCTTTGTTTTTCAATACATCACCCTACAACAACATATATCTGATGTATAAAATTGAACAGTTAAACAATATTTTTATACATTGTTTTGTTAGTAAATTATATGAAAACCTTTTTTATGGTTTTCATGCAAAGATCTATGCTTTTACATGGTTTTCAAACCTCATTTTGCTTTCGATTGGAGTAAAATAAGGATGCAAATACACATATAGGGGCCGATTTATAAAGGGCTGAACGGCCCCTGATGTCCCTGTTTCCCCGTGAGCCTTCAGGTTCGCCGGAAACGGCAGTTATGAAGCAGCAGTCTTAACCTGTACATCACTGGTCTTTCTATGGCAGTGTTTCTGTAAAATAAACCCTAAGATAGCTACAATATAACTAATAGTTACATTGTAGCTATTTTAGGATTTATTTTTATTTTACAGGCAACTTTGTATTTATTTTAACTAGGTACAAAAGTTATTAAATAGTTATTAACTATTTAATAACTACCTAGCTAAAATAAATACAAAAGTACCTGTAAAATAAATCCTAACCTAAGTTACAATTACACCTAACACTACACTATAATTAAAATAATTACATAAATTAACTACAATTAAATACAACTAATTACAATTAAATAAAATTAACTAAAGTACAAAAAACCCCCACTAAATTACAGAAAATAAAAAAAGAATTACAAGAATTTTAAACTAATTACACCTAATCTAATCCCCCTAATAAAATAAAAAAGCCCCACAAAATAAAAAAATTCCCTACCCTATACTAAATTACAAATAGCCCTTAAAAGGGCCTTTTGCAGGGCATTGCCCCAAAGTAATCAGCTCTTTTACCTGTAAAAAAAAAATACAATACCCCCCCAACATTACAACCTACCACCCACACAGCCCTACTCTAAAACCCACCCAAACCCACCCAAACCCCCTTAAAAAAACCTAACACTAACTCCCTGAAGATTACCCTACCTTGAGCCGTATTCACCCAGCTGGGCACAAGTGGACCTCCAGAGGAGCAGAAGTCTGCATCCATACCGGACAGAAGAGGACATCCAGACCGGCAGAAGTCTTCATCCAGGCGGCATCTTCTATCTTCATCCATCCGAAGCGGAGCGGGTCCATCTTCAATCCATCCGACGCGGACCATCCTCTTCCATCGATGTCCTAACGAAGAATGAAGGTTCCTTTAAATGACGTCTTCCAAGATGATTCTATCAGCCAATCGGAATTAAGGTAGAAAAAATCCTATTGGCTGATCCAATCAGCCAATAGGATTGAGCTTGCATTCTATTGGCTGTTCCAATCAGCCAATAGAATGCGAGCTCAATCCTATTGGCTGATTGGATCAGCCAATAGGATTTTCCTACCTTAATTCTGATTGGTTGATAGAATCCTATCAGCCAATCGGAATTCAAGGGACGCCATCTTGGATGACGTCATTTAAAGGAACCTTCATTCTACGTTAGGACGTCGATGGAAGAGAATGCTCCGCGTTGGATGGATTGAAGATGGACCCACTCCGCTCCAGATGGATGAAGATAGAAGATGCCGCCTGGATGAAGACTTATGCCCCTCTGGAGGTCGTCTTTTGCCCGGCTGGGTGAAGACGGCTCAAGGATGGGTGATCTTCAGGGGGTTAGTGTTAGGTTTTTTAAGAGGGGTTTGGGTGGGTTTTAGAGTAGGTTTGGGTGTGTGGGTGGTAGGTTGTAATGTTGGGGGGTATTGTATTTTTTTCAGGTAAAAGAGCTGATTACTTTGGGGCAATGCCCCACAAAAGGCCCTTTTAAGGGCTATTTGTAATTTAGTATAGGGTAGGGAATTTTATTATTGTGGGGGCTTTTTTATATTATTAGGGGGATTAGAGTAGGTGTAATTAGTTTAAAATTCTTGTCATTTTTTTTATTTTCTGTAATTTAGTGTTTGTTTTTTTGTACTTTGGTTATTTTATTTAATTGTTATTAGTTTTATTTAATTGTAGTTAATTTATGTAATTATTTTAATTATAGTGTAGTTAGGTTTTATTTTATAGGTAAGTTTGTATTTATTTTAGCTAGGTAGTTATTAAATAGTTAATAACTATTTAATAACTATTGTACCTAGCTAAAATAAATACAAAGTTGCCTGTAAAATAAAAATAAATCCTAAAATAGCTAGAATGTAATTATTAAATATATTGTAGCTATCTTAGGGTTTATTTTATAGGTAAGTATTTAGTTTTAAATAGGAATAATTTAGTTAATAATAGTAATATTTATTTATATGTATTTAAATTATATTTAAGTTAGGGGGTGTTAGGGTTAGACTTAGGTTAAGGGGTTAATAACTTTATTATAGTGGCGGCGGTGTAGGGGGGGCAGGATAGGGGTTAATATATATAATGTAGGTGGCGGCGGGCTCCGGGAGCGGCAGTTTAGGGGTTAAATATTTTATTTAGTTGCGGTGGGCTCCGGGTGCGGCGGTTTAGGGGTTAAACAATTTATTTAGTTGCAGCGGGGTCCGGGATTGGCTGGATAGGGGTTAATAACTTTATGTAGGTGGCGGCGGGGTTCGGGAGCAGCAGGATAGGGGTTAATAACTTTATGTAGGTGGCGGTGGGGTCCGGGAGCGGCAGTATAGGGGTTAATAACTTTATGTAGGTGGCGGCGGGGTCAGAGAGCGGCAGTTTAGGGATTAATATATTTATTATAGTTGCGGCGGTGTCCGGGAGCGGCAGTTTAGGGGTTAATACGTTTATTTAGTTGCGGGGGGCTCTGGGAGTGGCGGTTTAGGGGGTAAAACTGTATATAGAGTGTGGGTGCTTAGTGACAGGGTAGCAAGAAAGCTGCGAATAAGCCGAAGAGCAGCGAGATCGATGACTGTTAGTTAAAAACAGTCCGCTACTCATCGCCCCGTACTTGGTGCATGACTTTTTGACAGCTTTCTTGATAAATTTGGTGAGCGTATTCATGTCCGCGGCGGCGATGTTAGGCGATCTTAGGCGAGCGTATTGGGGCCGTCGAATGCAGGTAAGTAGACAGCTTGATAACTAGAGGCCAAGATCTCTAGTACCACCAGAGTTATTGTCTGTGCTTTCTCAGAATTATCTACTTAGGCCTTAGGCACGTGTTCAGTTAACACCAAGATCCCGTGCTATATTCATGGTATCTGCAGTCCCCTAGCCACTCATGAGTTATCACCTGGGAGGCTTATGTTCTAAAGATATACTCACCATCTAAATATATACTCACTATCTAAATATATACTCATACAAGAAATAACATTTTTATTGTGGGGGGGGGGGGGCGAACACTCTGCAGAGATCTCCGCACAGGGTCAGGAGGCAAAAAAGGCCTGTGAGCGTTTCATGGGTAGAGTTAGTATGATGAATACTTTGTTGTGGGATTTTTTTTTTCTATTGATTTATTTTACTACTGTTCACTGTTCAAAAAAAACTTTTTTTTTCATTTAACAATCAAGTGCACTCAATTAATAAAAAAAATAAAGAGTTTCTAATGCTATTACAGTTCAAACAAAATTTGAAAAGACTGAAGTTGGTAGGTGTGTTGGTTTTCAACCTCATATTTTGTAAAATTCATTGGGAGAAAAAATTGAATTAACTTTGAAATTTGCCAGAAAATATTATACTAATACTAAATAATATTTCAAAAGTAAGTGCTATTGTATTATCTTTTCATTGTGTATTTGTCAATTAAATGTTATTAAAATAAAATTATACTGTGTTAAGTGTAAAAACATTTGTCTTACAAAATGAGGTCTTAGCTATTAGCATTCAGTTATAGTTAAAGAAAGACATAATTAAACTATATAATAGTTCTTCTAAAACAGTTAGCACACAAATATTGCAAAATTATTTTAAGTTATTTTGTTCTGTGATAAATGTGATTTTGTAGCTTTAAAGGGATATTAAACCCACATTTTTACATTTGAATCTACATTTAGCCACCTATCAGCAAGCACTATCCAGGTGCTGAGCCAAAAATTGCCTGGCTCCTAATCTTACATTCCTGCTTTTCAAAAAAAGATACAGATAAAACTAATAATAATTAATAGTAGGAAGTAAATTAGAAAGTTGCTTAAAATTGCATGCTCATTAATCATGAAAAAAGGGTTTTGTAGCCTTTTAATAAACACCATCAGCAGTTTATATTTTAATATGAATAGTGTTAATAATATTATTGAATTTTCAAGACAATTTAGTCTCCAATAATAAGTTCATTTTAATTACTGTGTTAATGTAAGTGCTTTCAGGTTGGTAAATTAGGAATCTGGCTTCAATTTTATTAATAGCAAAACAATTAATATATTTTCAAGACACAGCAGCTTTATTTCTATCAGCAGACAGGACAGCGTATTAATAAATCATAGCATTGTGGCACAATAAAACAAATATAAATATGGCTTGGCAGAAAGAAATTACCAGCCACTTGATGGACCATCACCATAATCCTTTCAGTTACATTAGTAAATTAAGAAAAGGGCAGTGGCTTTATACATAGTCACACATTTAGTCTGTGTGGTTTAGATAATATGATTATTTTTACAGAACATGGGATAGAACTTCTATGCAAATGGTACACATTGGGGCCTATTTAGCAAGCTCTAAAAACTGCTGTTCCATAACCTGTCTGCCTGCTATGAGGCGGTGGACAGACATCATTGAAAATCAACCCAATCCAATACGATCGGGTTGATTGACAGCTAGCGGCCGATTGGATGCAAATCTGCAGGGGGCAGTATTGCACCAGCAGTTTTTTTCAGAACTGCTGGTGCAATGATAAATGCAGAGAGCGTATGCTGTCAGCATTTATCAATGTGCACGGACATTATCCGCAATATCGGATCATGCCGCTCCCATCATGATAAATAGGCTTTAATGTTTTTAGTTAGCTGATGTTTTCCTGTTGTTAAGTACAGTGCAAAGGATAAAGAGATATGAAACAGTGTTCTTTTAATAAAAAAAAATGTTAAATTAAAGTAATCATAAAAAACAGATTATGTTAAAAAAAACAGCAACCTACTTGATTTTTTGCAAAATGAACTCTTAGAAATTTTCAGTGTAGCTAATGCCCTCAGAGAGAAGAGGAAGCACACATGTTGACAAATTTAGTTCTCAAGTTGCATTCTGTACTCTACTGAGCATGGGCAATAAACTGCCTTCCTGTTAATGATAGAGAAAGCCAGCTCAGGTAGCTATAGAAAATGTATGACATTAAGTTAAGTACACCTTCCTTTAGAGACCACAGCACTCTTTTTGGGCTGTTAGAGGAAGTAATGGACGCTGCACAAATAAAGTTTAAATTAAATGAAAGGTAAACTCCTTTTTGAAATGATGAATAATACATATTCATACTCATAAAGGGACAGTAAAATCATTTTAAATATGCTACGGGTAAAGTAAGATATCCGGGTAATCCTAGGATTATCTGGGTAAAACAGACATTACCCAAGCGGCTGTAGGTAAAGCCTGATGAACTGTAATTCTCCCATCTACACTATTTTCTGCCTCCACCTGGGGGTTGAAGGGGGGCGCCCCTACGATCCTCTGGAATCCACCCCAAGTGAACCTTGGGGAATGAGGTTTAAAAGGGGGGCTTTGCCCCCTTAAACCCCCAGGCGAAGGCAAAAAAGTTAGTGAAAATGGGGAATTACAGTGCATTTTATATATATGTTTAATCCGGTGACTCAATGAAGCGCATACACTCTGAGGGGATTTATGATCTTACATCAGGGCTTTACCCACAGCTGCTTGGGTAATGTCCATTTTACCTGGGTAATCCTAGGATTAACCAATATCTGACTTTACCCATAATATATATATATATATATATATATATATATATATATATATATATATATATATATATATATATATATACAGAAAATCCCTGTTTTACTAAATATCTGCATATAAAATAAATGTTTCAAACCCATTTCAAATGTTCACATTCTATCTCAGTCCCCGTTAAATTCTCTGTGACAGGTTTCTATCATATGCTGCAGCCAATTGCAAGAAATATATAAATGAACTCTTGCTCTGATCGAACAATTATTATATTGAATGTTGCAGGGTCAATAATTCAGAAAAACCTAGGATACTATCTAGCCTATTTTTAATAATTAAAGCACTAAATTGTTGATTTTTTTTTATTTTTGTTTGTTTTTGTTTTTACTACCCTTAATTAAACAATAATTAAGGAATTCTGTTTTAAGGTTTGCTTGAAGCAAATTGAGCTTTTTTGCCATTTGCACACTATCCTCTCAATCTGGAACCTCAGTAACACTTCATGTTTTTTAATTATTTCAGACGGTTGTCTTTGTAGCCTTAAGACCACATTGTATATTAGCAGATAAGCACAAAAAGTAATGCGTTTTCTTTATTTCCATTTCCTCCTTCCCATAATTCAGTGCACCCCATTCTAGGAAAAGGCTCAGCATAACCTTTTACTTAAAACTACAAAACATAGTTGATAAAATTTGGTTGATGTGTCTACCAGAACTTGCTCCAATGTTTTATTGTTTAATTACTTATTATTAGATGAGTAGAATTAGTTTTGTGTTCCAGTAATTTGGTGATATTGATGATTAACCTACTTGTTGTCACCTTGTTGGATTTCAATTTCCTCAAGCATAATAGTTCTCTTTTATGTGTATCTTTATTTGTGTCCATAATTGTCAGAGGGCGTTTACTGGCCTTTATGTTCCTGGAAACAATATGTCTCTAAAAATATTTCAACCACTTTACTATATTTATTAAATTTAATCATCTCATGAAGGTATCCATAGAATACCTTGTTCTTGTTCTCCCTTTTGTTCTCCATTATGTATAAATAGAAAAGAGAATCACTCAACTGGTATTCAGAGCTGAACTGTCCTCATGGATGGGACCAGACATATATATTGCAGCAAATTTCTCTGTTTTAACCTAGGCAAGCAGGGTCGGCAAATGGGTTTCATATGCTATAGGCCATACTTATTTGTGCCCTAGTTGTATTCTGTATCATCTAACTGCAAACCATTTCTCATGCAAGAGCAATAATTTTAGTTTTAGTTAAGTGGCCTTCACAATCAAAACAACAGACTAGTAGACGGACAAACATACAGAAACATCAAACATTTAGGCACCTGGCAGGGACAATGGAAAACCCTGCCAGGTGCTTCTCTGGAGGGGTACTGGGGGGAGTATAGATTGTTGATCAGCAAGTGAGCAACAGGGTTTAAGTAGATGTTCCTAATGAATTCATCAAAACAAACATGTATTCCAAATGTCCTCATAGTGTGGAGTAGATGATCCCACTCCACCCTATCAAAGACCTTCTCTGCATCCAAAGACAGCAGGAAGGCCTCTGGTCGGTCCGTCACAACCTCTCCCCATTTGTCATTCCAATAATGGGCTACTGCATGCAAAACCCGATGCAAAGCCAGTTTGGTCAGTGTGTAAGACGTGGTAAAATGTGTTTGAAACAGTTGGCTAAAGGTTTCATTATTAATTTATAATCTATGTTGAGTAGAGAGATGTGTCTGTAGGACTCTGGGAGTGTTGGGTCTTTACCTGATTTATGTATGACCGATTTGTTTGCTGTGGAAAAATGCATAGAAGGTTGTTGTTGGTGTGAGAAATAGCGGTTAAAAAAATTGGTTAGGAAACTTGGTCTGTGAGCAAGCGATAAAATTCCGTGGGTCCATCCGGTCCAGGAGTTTTCCCAAGTGCCATTGATTTATTCGTTATGTGTAGTTCATCTATCTCAATCAGGGCATTTAAGCTGTCTATTTAATCTGTAGATAGTTAGGGGAGGGTCACCCTGTCCCAAAATTTGTTTTAAGTATCTGTGTTAGTAGGTTGTGCTGTGTATAGTGTAGACTAATAGTTTGCGAATTCAGAAATTATGTAATTTGGGTCGTGAGTGAGGGAGCCATCTTTGCCTCGGTTGGTTTGCCTGATATTAATCAAGGTAGCTATGTATTTAACGGTTCGATTGCCATGTTTCAGAAATCGTCCCTGTTTTTTTAGTCTCTTGGTATATAGTATTCTGTAGAAGAAGGGTGTCCTTGTCTTTTTTGGCTTGGAAGTAGGCAAGTCTGTGGGCTGTGGTTGGGGACTGGCAATAGGCTGTGTAGGTTTTGGTTAATGTATCCTCGTATAATTTTTCCTTACTGTCATGCAAACGTTTCTTTCTAGTAAGGTAAGCAATTATATCTCCTCTCAAGACAGTTTTAGCCATTTCCCAAAATAACTCTGGGGTTGCTAGGTGTGTTGAGTTGCTAGATGTGAAGTCATCCCACTGTTTGATAAGATACATATGGAAGTCAGGGGATTTGAGTAGGTGAGTTGGGAAGAAGAAAACTCAATTGTTGGAGAAGTGTGGGCTGGAAAGAGTCTCAGGGAGATAAGGGCATGATCTGATATAGTAATAGTATGGATTTTAGTTTCAGTGATCAAGAGTTCTAGGAAGATTGAGGTGAGAAATAGATCAATGCGTTATAGTGTGTAATGTGCACGAGTTGCACAAGTAAAATTACGTCCCATGGGATTCTGTTCTCTCCAAATGTCATGAACACCCAGAGCTGAATATTTGGGGCCTATTTATCAAGGTGCATGCGGACATGGTCCGATATAGCGGTCAGAGCTTGAAAATGCGGCCCCATAGAGTCATATTTTTTAATATATCACATTTGGCAGCAAAACAGTGGCATGAAGTATTTCAAAATGAGCCTAGATCAATACCTTGGGTTTTCTACTAAATATATATATATAATAGTTGAGTAAGGGGCACTCTCACAAACAGTCATAAAATGCCAGGGTGCTGAATAAGGATTAAATACAGCAGACAGAAGACAGCACTCACTGGACTTAAATAATGCAAACAATGTTGTTTATTCAGTGACGTTTCAAGGAATGCTCTCCTTCATCAGACCAGAGTAGCAAAGTGAACACAAACATTTAAACCCACCAGTGACCCTCCCCCTGTAGAAAAAAACGCCAAACCAGTTGCCAGGGTAACAAGCCCCAAACAAAAAATAATTATCCAACAGTGTATTAGACATAAACACATCAATACATTCAAAAGTGACATAAACAGTGTAACAACGTACATCCAATAAAAATATGACTAAAATGCAGGAGCAGCGTACATACTGTATATGAAATATATTATCAAGACACAGTCTAAGTGTTGCCGTAATAATATGGGATAAGATATTTAGATAAATGCATACCCCTACAGGATCATAGAGCAGAAGCGTCGTAAGGCAAGCAGCTGATCAGATATAACTAATGCTGTGCGCATAGCTAACAGAGGAGTAAGCAACCGTAAAAACAGAGATCAACATTGTGAACACCCTGAGACGGAAATACTCTGTATATTCCAAAACCATTAAACAACACCTGTAAATTGCCACGTATCTATCAGGGACATATCGTATAGAGGTGTATAGTACAGAAGGCAGCCAGACGTATCACCGGGGTATTCACAACTAGTGAAAGACAATGTGTAGAGTAACAGTGTGCAGGCAAATAGTAAGCGTGTGTTCTGATAGGCTAAGTGTGACCGGCCCCCATGCGTGAAGTGGAGCAAGACAACTCAAAAGATATGTCCCTGATAGATACGTGGCAATTTACAGGTGTTGTTTAATGGTTTTGGAATATACAGAGTATGTCCGTCTCAGGGTGCTCTATTTCAGTTTAAATGGAGTGATAGCAAAAATGCTAAAAAATATTCCCTATTTTGGACAAGTTCCCGGTAATTAAGGGGTTGATTCGGGTTCTGGAAAAAAATGTATGAAGCAGTAATAATTGATTTATTCATTTGTATTTATTTTGGATCCAAACTGCAGCACCTTTGCTATTGTTTCTTTATCATTATTGGTTAAGATTCTTATTATTTGGAAGCAAAATGAAATGACCTTTTGGCTCAAGTAAAAAAAAAAAAAAGAAAAAAATCTTTAGAAGGAAAAAACACATTTGTATGCTTCTAGCACAGCTTGTACATCACAATAGTTTAATCAAAATGCTGAATTTCCATGCAAGATGGACATAATTATGTTTCCATACGCTTAAATGGCACTGTAATCCGTGGTTATCTTCCAGTTGTGTTTCCTGATGAAATTATAATTGTGGTTGTACAATTTGACAGAAACTATACAAAATGAAATGAAATTCCTCATCTTATAATCAATTAGCAGACATCCACTTTATCTGTTATCATGTGCACATACTTACATAGCATACCAGGTCGCATGTTAAGACAAAAAAACACACAAAAAGAAAGAGATGCAGGAACACACAATCATATGCACACAAAAACACAGGCACAAATATAGACAGCCAGATACATACACACACACATGCATGAACAAACATACATATATAAAGAACAGGCAAATAAAATAAGAGATGCACAAATAGGCACACACATGCACACACTTACATCCATATGTATGTATACAAGCACCTATACAAACACAATCAAAATAAGCAGCCAGACACACACATATCCATACAAATGCAATCACAAATATCTAGACACACACACACACATATCCATACAAATGCAATCACAAACATCTAGACACACACACACACATATCCATACAAATGCAATCACAAACATCTAGACACACACACATATCCATACAAAAGCAATCATATAAAGACCCAGACACACATACACACATATCCATACAAAAACAATCACATACACACACACAACAATACAAGCACAATCACATAAAGACACAGACCTATCCATACAAACCAAATCACATAGATATACAACCATTCAAACACAATCACATAAAGACGCACACATTCAGGCACATACAAACACAATTACATATGTACACAGACACACACACACACATCCAAACAAAATCAGTCACATAGAAACACAAATTCATATAAACATAATCACATAAACACCAAGGCACACACACAACCATACAAACATAATTACATAAACACACAGAAACACACATATCCACATAAAAACAATCACATAAACACCCACACACATACACACATAGCCTTAAAAACTAAGGCCTAGATTTAGAGTTCGGCGGTAAAAGGGCTGTTAACGCTCCGCGGGCTTTTTTCTGGCCGCACCATAAATTTAACTCTGGTATCGAGAGTTAAAACAAATGCTGCGTTAGGCTCCAAAAAAGGAGCGTAGGGCATTTTTACCGCAAATGCAACTCTCGATACCAGAGTTGCTTACGGACGCGGCCGGCATCAAAAACGTGCTCGTGCACGATTCTCCCATAGGAAACAATGGGGCTGTTTGAGCTGAAAAAAAACCTAACACCTGCAAAAAAGCAGCGTTCAGCTCCTAACGCAGCCCCATTGTTTCCTATGGGAAAACACTTCCTACGTCTGCACCTAACACTCTAACATGTACCCCGAGTCTAAACACCCCTAACCTTACACTTATTAACCCCTAATCTGCCACTCCCGCTATCGCTGACCCCTGCATTACACTTTTAACCCCTAATCTGCCGCTCCGTAAACCGCCGCAACCTACGTTATCCCTATGTACCCCTAATCTGCTGCCCTAACATCGCCGACCCCTATATTATATTTATTAACCCCTAATCTGCCCCCCACAACGTCGCCGACACCTGCCTACACTTATTAACCCCTAATCTGCCGAGCGGACCTGAGCGCTACTATAATAAAGTTATTAACCCCTAATCCGTCTCACTAACCCTATCATAAATAGTATTAACCCCTAATCTGCCCTCCCTAACATCGCCGACACCTAACTTCAATTATTAACCCCTAATCTTCCGATCGGAGCTCACCGCTATTCTAATAAATGTATTAACCCCTAAAGCTAAGTCTAACCCTAACACTAACACCCCCCTAAGTTAAATATAATTTTTATCTAACGAAATAAATTAACTCTTATTAAATAAATGATTCCTATTTAAAGCTAAATACTTACCTGTAAAATACATCCTAATATAGCTAAAATATAAATTATAATTATATTATAGCTATTTTAGGATTAATATTTATTTTACAGGTAACTTTGTAATTATTTTAACCAGGTACAATAGCTATTAAATAGTTAAGAACTATTTAATAGTTACCTAGTTAAAATAATAACAAAATTACCTGTAAAATAAGTCCTAACCTAAGATATAATTAAACCTAACACTACCCTATCAATAAAATAATTAAATAAACTACCTACAATTACCTACAATTAACCTAACACTACACTATCAATAAATTAATTAAACACAATTCCTACAAATAAATACAATTAAATAAACTAGCTAAAGTACAAAAAATAAAAAAGATCTAAGTTACAGAAAATAAAAAAATATTTACAAACATAATAAAAATATTACAACAATTTTAAACTAATTACACCTACTCTAAGCCCCCTAATAAAATAACAAAGCCCCCCAAAATAAAAAATTCCCTACCCTATTCTAAATTAAAAAAGTTACAAGCTCTTTTACCTTACCAGCCCTGAACAGGGCCCTTTGCGGGGCATGCCCCAAGAATTTCAGCTCTTTTGCCTGTAAAAGAATAAATACAATACCCCCCCCCCCCAACATTACAACCCACCACCCACATACCCCTAATCTAACCCAAACCCCCCTTAAATAAACCTAACACTAAGCCCCTGAAGATCTTCCTACCTTGTCTTCACCATACCAGGTTCACCGATCCGTCCTGAAGAGCTCCTCCGATGTCCTGATCCAAGCCCAAGCGGGGGCTGAAGAGGTCCATGATCCGGTCAAAGTCTTCATCCAAGCGGGGCAGAAGAGGATCTTCCATCCGATTGAAGTCATCATCCAGGCGGCATCTTCGATCTTCTTCCATCCGGAGCGAAGCGGCAGGATCCTGAAGACATCCAGCGCGGAACATCCATCCGGACCGACGACTGAACGACGAATGACTGTTCCTTTAAGGGACGTCATCCAAGATGGCGTCCCTCGAATTCCGATTGGCTGATAGGATTCTATCAGCCAATCGGAATTAAGGTAGGAATTTTCTGATTGGCTGATGGAATCAGCCAATCAGAATCTAGTTCAATCCGATTGGCCGATCCAATCAGCCAATCAGATTGAGCTCGCATTCTATTGGCTGATCGGAACAGCC
Organism: Bombina bombina; assembly: GCF_027579735.1. NCBI lineage: Eukaryota > Metazoa > Chordata > Amphibia > Anura > Bombinatoridae > Bombina > Bombina bombina. Next base: position 1,206,359,723 of record NC_069501.1, on the reverse strand, counting down.
AATAGAATGCGAGCTCAATCTGATTGGCTGATTGGATCGGCCAATCGGATTGAACTTGATTCTGATTGGCTGATTCCATCAGCCAATCAGAAAATTCCTACCTTAATTCCGATTGGCTGATAGAATCCTATCAGCCAATCGGAATTCGAGGGACGCCATCTTGGATGACGTCCCTTAAAGGAACAGTCATTCGTCGTTCAGTCGTCGGTCCGGATGGATGTTCCGCGCTGGATGTCTTCAGGATCCTGCCGCTTCGCTCCGGATGGAAGAAGATCGAAGATGCCGCCTGGATGATGACTTCAATCGGATGGAAGATCCTCTTCTGCCCCGCTTGGATGAAGACTTTGACCGGATCATGGACCTCTTCAGCCCCCGCTTGGGCTTGGATCAGGACATCGGAGGAGCTCTTCAGGACGGATCGGTGAACCTGGTATGGTGAAGACAAGGTAGGAAGATCTTCAGGGGCTTAGTGTTAGGTTTATTTAAGGGGGGTTTGGGTTAGATTAGGGGTATGTGGGTGGTGGGTTGTAATGTTGGGGGGGGGGGGTATTGTATTTATTCTTTTACAGGCAAAAGAGCTGAAATTCTTGGGGCATGCCCCGCAAAGGGCCCTGTTCAGGGCTGGTAAGGTAAAAGAGCTTGTAACTTTTTTAATTTAGAATAGGGTAGGGAATTTTTTATTTTGGGGGGCTTTGTTATTTTATTAGGGGGCTTAGAGTAGGTGTAATTAGTTTAAAATTGTTGTAATATTTTTATTATGTTTGTAAATATTTTTTTATTTTCTGTAACTTAGATCTTTTTTATTTTTTGTACTTTAGCTAGTTTATTTAATTGTATTTATTTGTAGGAATTGTGTTTAATTAATTTATTGATAGTGTAGTGTTAGGTTAATTGTAGGTAATTGTAGGTAGTTTATTTAATTATTTTATTGATAGGGTAGTGTTAGGTTTAATTATATCTTAGGTTAGGACTTATTTTACAGGTAATTTTGTTATTATTTTAACTAGGTAACTATTAAATAGTTCTTAACTATTTAATAGCTATTGTACCTGGTTAAAATAATTACAAAGTTACCTGTAAAATAAATATTAATCCTAAAATAGCTATAATATAATTATAATTTATATTTTAGCTATATTAGGATGTATTTTACAGGTAAGTATTTAGCTTTAAATAGGAATCATTTATTTAATAAGAGTTAATTTATTTCGTTAGATAAAAATTATATTTAACTTAGGGGGGTGTTAGTGTTAGGGTTAGACTTAGCTTTAGGGGTTAATACATTTATTAGAATAGCGGTGAGCTCCGATCGGAAGATTAGGGGTTAATAATTGAAGTTAGGTGTCGGCGATGTTAGGGAGGGCAGATTAGGGGTTAATACTATTTATGATAGGGTTAGTGAGGCGGATTAGGGGTTAATAACTTTATTATAGTAGCGCTCAGGTCCGCTCGGCAGATTAGGGGTTAATAAGTGTAGGCAGGTGTCGGCGACGTTGAGGGGGGCAGATTAGGGGTTAATAAATATAATATAGGGGTCGGTGGTGTTAGGGGTAGCAGATTAGGGGTACATAGGGATAACGTAGGTGGCGGCGATTTGCGGTCGGAAGATTAGGGGTTAATTATTTTAAGTAGCTTGCGGCGACGTTGTGGGGGGCAAGTTAGGGGTTAAGAAATATAATATAGGGGTCGGCGGGGTTAGGGGCAGCAGATTAGGGGTACATAAGTATAACGTAGGTGGTGGTCGGCAGATTAGGGGTTAAAAATTTTAATCGAGTGGCGGCGATGTGGGGGGAGCTCGGTTTAGGGGTACATAGGTAGTTTATGGGTGTTAGTGTACTTTAGGGTACAGTAGTTAAGAGCTTTAGAAACCGGCGTTAGCCAGAAAGCTCTTAACTTCTGCTATTTTCAGGTGGCTGGAATCTTGTCGTTAGAGCTCTAACGCTCACTGCAGAAACGACTCTAAATACCAGCGTTAGAAAGATCCCATTGAAAAGATAGGCTACGCAAATGGCGTAGGGGGATCTGCGGTATGGAAAAGTCGCGGCTGAAAAGTGAGCGTTAGACCCTTTAATCACTGACTCCAAATACCAGCGGGCGCCCAAAACCAGCGTTAGGAGCCTCTAACGCTGGTTTTGACGGCTACCGCCGAACTCTAAATCTAGGCCATAATGTCATAAACACACATACACATCCATCCACACTCAATCAATCACAAAAACACCCGACACACACAAGTCAATACAAACACGATCACATAAACACACACACACATCCATACACACTCAATTAATCACATAAACACTCAGAAACACACACACACGTCCGTACAAACACAATCACATAAACACACACGCATTTATACAAACACAATCATATAAACACACACACATTTATACAAACACAATCACATAAACACACACACATTTATACAAACACAATCACATAAACACACACACATTTATACAAACACAATCATATAAACACACACACATTTATACAAACACAATCACATAAACACACACGCATTTATACAAACACAATCACATAAACACACACACATTTATACAAACACAATCATATAAACACACACACATTTATACAAACACAATCATATAAACACACACACATTTATACAAACACAATCACATAAACACACACACATTTATACAAACACAATCATATAAACACACACACATTTATACAAACACAATCATATAAACACACACACATTTATACAAACACAATCATATAAACACACACACATTTATACAAACACAATCATATAAACACACACACATTTATACAAACACAATCATATAAACACACACACATTTATACAAACACAATCACATAAACACACACAAATCCATACAAAAACAATGACATAAACACTCGGACACATACAACTGTGCAAACAAAAATCACATAAACACTTACACAGACACACATTTACATAATACAAAGACAAACAAAGATATGTACACACATACAATAGTTGTCAGCATTTAAATAAAATCCATGGATGCTACAGTAGAGCAATCAAATTAGAAGGTTAAGTTTAAGTGACAATCAACACTAAAATTGTTATTGTTTAAAAAGATAGATAACACCTTTACTACCCATTCCCCAGCTTTGCACAACCAACATTGTTATATTAATATACTTTATAGCATTTAACCCTCTAAATTTCTGCCTGTTTCTAAGCCACTACAGACAGCCTCTTATCACATGCCTTTTTATTTGCTTTTCACAACAGGAGACTGATAGTTCATGTGGGCCATGTAGATAACATTGTGTTCATGCCCGTGGAGTTATTTAAGAGTCAGCAACACAGCGCTAAAATGCAAGTCTATAGATAATAAATAAAAATGTTATGTGATCAGGGTGCTGTCAGAAGATGCTTAGATACAAGGTGGGTAATGGGGAATAAAGTTATTATCTATCATTTAAAACAATACAAATTCTATTGTAGACTGTCCCTTTAAACTAGAATCTAGCCCAAAACATCCAGTGTAAATGGCACACATCATTCTCAAAATATAAAATATCATATTATTTAATATAATCTATAAACTGCAGGGAATGCACAAACTAACACAGTTGCTCATGTCTGAGTCCCACAGTCTCCCATACATCAGTGTTTGTTTTTACAGTACTGGACAGATTATTGGGACAATTATACAGAAGGCCAAACCTATAACTTTCCTGGGAAAATTGGGATGATTGGTAAATATGTAACTTTTAAATATGAGTTATGCCATTTAAATGTATTGGCTGTTCTGTACTGACAAGCAGGATTGACAGAGAATAGCTAGGTGGCAGCAGATAACCATAGTCATAATGTACATTCATGGGAAATTAAGCACTACTTTAAGCAGCTAAGTTGCAAAATGTAGTGATTTAACCTACTTTATTTCTAACCATTCAAAAATGTCTGGCAATAAATGTGAATGAAGCTAATCTTATGTAAAAAGAAATTCATTTAGAGCTACAGGTATTTTTTTATCAGTGCATAAATCTCAGCAACTGTGCAATAATAGTAATTATCATTTATTAGTATGCTATGCCGCAAAATCATTTTTACTGACATGTGACATGAATTATTTTTTTAAATAGATATTAATACTTGAACAGAGCAAGGCCCTAATAACACATAGTCAAAGTTTATCTCTGGATCTGTGTATATGCATGTGTTTGTGTTAGTGTGTATGTGTATGTTGTCTTAATTAATTAATAATTTAAAAAGAATTCAACAAAAATAAGTTCATAGCGGCTAGAACCATCAAATAGAGGTTCTGGGGAAGACAACAGCTGGATAGACAAAGAAAGTTGTTGAACATAGAGAATGCAGAGGGTGCTGACAGCAATGAAAGGTCATAGACCTGGTGATTTTTTTCATTTTAATAATTATCATCTCTCCCTCCTCGCTCGTAACTATCTTTTTCAGCTCCCTTCTCTCTTCAGTCTTTCTTTTTACCCTCTCCCTTCTCTCTCAGGCTTTAGCTAACAGTTTTAGCACATAGCCCAAAATGTGTATTTGTCAGTGCCGCAATAGGAATCTACATTCTGCAAATACAATGTGCCAACTTTGCTACTTGCAACATGCCACCAGACTTCAGACTCAACATTCACTAACTTTCGCTCGTGACCATTACATTTCCACTCGCCAATGGCTAGCGGGCTAGTGGAAATTTTTAGCCCTATATATATATATATATATATATATATATACACACACACACACACATACATACACACACACATATATACATACATTTATACATACATATACACAGATACATACATAAATACGTATGAGCACACACACTTTCTTGTAACTAACCAACTAAGTATTTTTTAGGTATGTGCAAAATTTGCTAGTTGGTTCCAAATATTGTCACGGGTAGCGTGACAGATATATTTGTGTTAAAGGGCAACACACAAAGGTCTGTGCAAATCCAAGTCTTTGTGTGTGTAACATTAATGATCGCCTTTATTTTAAACACGTAATATGCGCAATAAGCATGACAAACTCAAACACTCGTGATAAACCCCACGCGCTAATCTGACCCTATATGCTTGAGAAAAAAAAACAATGTTCCACTATAACAATATGGTAGTACAGGTAGAAAACCCTTTATCCAAACTTCTTCTGGGAACCAGAAAAGGTTTGGATTTAAGAATAGTTAGGATTAGAATAGTTAGGATATTGGAATATTTGCATCTTTAAAATTGAAAAGTTTGGAGAAAAGATGGACCCAAGTGTAAATAACAAATATCTTATTTCATAATTCAGCTTATACATGCAACCTAAAGGTACTTTTATATAATTTGTAATACTTTTGTATACATAGTGCACTCAGAAAGATACTGAGTACTGTAATAAGTATCGGCTAGATTACGAGTTTTGCGGTAAGAGCTGCTCGGTACTAACTTGCAAGTTATTGTCACCGCTCACTTACCTACAGCGCTGGTATTACAGGTTTATAAAAACCCGGTGTTAGCAGGCAATAAGTGAGCATAGAGCAAAATTGAGCTCCATACCGCATTTCAATACCATCGCTGCGGTGAGCTAGTTTTACGTGCTCGTGCACAATTTTCCCATAAACATCAATGGGGAGAGCCGGCTGAAAAAAAGCCTAACACCTGCAATAAAGGAGCGTAAAGCTCCCTAACGCAACCCCATTGATTCTTATAGGGAAAGAAAAGTTATGTTTACACCTAACACCCTAACATAAACCCGAGTCTAAACACCCCTAATCTTACACTTATTAACCCCTAATCTGCAGCCCCCAACATCGCTGCAACCTACATTACACTTATTAACCCCTAATCTGCTGCCCCCAACATTGCCGACACCTACATTATGTTATTTACCCCTAATCTCCCGTCCCAAATGTCGCCGCAACCTACCTACACTTATTAACCCCTAATCTGCCACCCCCAACGTCGCCGTCACTATACTAAATTTATTAACCCCTAAACCTAACCCTAAGTCTAACCCTAACCCTAACACCCACTAACTTTAATGTAATTAAAATAAATCTAAATAAAACCTACTATGAATAACTAAATAATTCCTAATTAAAACTAAATACTTACCAATAAAATAAACCCTAAGCAAGCTACAAATAAAGCAAGCTACACCTGAAAAAAAATAAAACCTAACCTGAGTTACACTAACACCTAACCTTACACTACAATTAAATAAATTACATTAATTAAATACAATTAACTAAATTACAAAAACAAACAAACACTAAATTACACAAAATAAAAAAAGAAATTATCAGATATTTAAACTAATTACACCTAATCTAATAGCCCTATAAAAATAACCCCCCCCCCCATAAAAAAAACCCTAGCCTAAACTAAACTACCAATAGCCCTTAAAAGGGCCTTAGAAATCAGCTCTTTTACCTGTAAAAAAATCCTGTGTAATTTGTTTAATTGTAGTGTAAGGTTAGGTGTTAGTGTAACTCAGGTTAGGCTTTATTTTACAGGTAAATTTGTATTTATTTTAGCTAGGTAGTTAGTAAATAGTTAATAACTATTTAGTAACTATTCTACCTAGTTAAAATAAATACAAACTTGACTGTGAAATAAAAATAAAATCTAAGCTAGATACATTGTAACTATTATTTATATTGTAGCTATCTTAGGGTTTATTTTACAGGTAAGTATTTAGTTTTTAATAGGTATTATTTAGTTAATGATAGTAAGTTTTATTAGATTTATTTTAATTACATTAAAGTTAGTGGGTGTTAGGGTTAGACTTAGGGTTAGGTTTGGGGTTAATAAATTTAGTATAGTGGCGGCGACGTTGGGGGCGGCAGATTAGGGGTTAATAAATATAATGTAGGTGGCGGCGATGTTAGGGGCGGCAAATTAGGGGTTAATAATATTTAAATAATGTTTGCGATGCGGTAGTATGACGGTTTAGGGGTTAATATGTTTATTCTAGTGGCGGCGCTGTCTGGAGTGGCTGATTAGGGGTTAATAATTTTATTTTAGTGTTTGTTATGCAGGAGGGCCTCTGTTTAGGGGTTAATAGGTAGTTTATGGGTGTTAGTGTACTTTTTATGTTATGCGTTTTATGTTATAGCTTTGTAGCGTAAAACTCATAACTACTGACTTTCAGTTTACGGTATGGATCTTAAAGTTTTAGGCTGTACCACTCACTTTTTGGCCTCCCAGGCAGACTGGTAATACTGGCGCAAAGAAAGTACCATTGGAAAAGGACTTTTTGAAAGCTGTGGTAGTTACGTTGCGTTACGACCAAAAAAGTGTGCGGTGCCCCTAAACCTGCAAGACTCGTAATACCAGCGGTAGTGAAAAAGAGCCTTAACGCTGCTTTTTCACTCATACCGCAAAACTCGTAATCTAGCCGATTGTTAATAATATGAGCTATATTATAAGTGCGGTACAAAAGGTTTTGCGCTAGAGCAATCGTGATTTCGTAAGTCATTTCCATTCCGCGATCGTAGATGTTAGTTTTTTTTTAACACTTTCTCTCCATTGATGTCTATGGGGTAAAACGTACACGAGTACGTCAAGTCAGGCCTTGGGTTTTGTGCGGTATGGAGCTTACCATGCCATACCGCACAGCAAAAAAAATATATGCTTACCAAATAAATGTATTTATTTCCGGACATGGAGAGTCCACAATGTCATTCCAATTACTAGTGGGGGAATATCACTCCTGGCCAGCAGGAGGAGGCAAAGAGCACCACAGCAAAGCTGTTAAGTGTCACTCCCCTACCCATAATCCCTAGTCATTCGACCAAAGGGAAATGGAAATAAGAATAACACAAAGGTGTAGAGGTGTCTGAGGTTTAGTAAAAAATAACTGTCTAATTAAGGGTGGGGTCATGGACTCTCCATGTCCGGAAAGAAAGAAATTTATCAGGTAAGCATACATTTTGTTTTCTTTCCTAAGACATGGAGAGTCCACAATGTCATTCCAATTACTAGTGGGAAGCAATGCCCAAGCTCTAGGACACAGAATGAATAGGGAGGGAAAACAAGACAGGCAGACCTAAACAGAAGGCACCACCACTTGAAGAACCTTTCTCCCCAAAGAAGCCTCAGCAGAGGCAAAAATACCAAATTTGTAACATTTTGAAAAAATATACAGAGAGGACCAAGTTGCAGCCTTGCAAATCTGTTCCACAGAAGCTTCATTTTTGAAAGCCCAAGAAGAGCAGACAACCCTAGTGGAATAAGCTTTAGTTCTCTCAGGAGGCTGCTGCCCAGCAGTCTCAAAAGCAAAACAAATCATACTTCTCAACTAGAGGGAATGAGAACTAGCAGTAGCCTTCTGACCCTTATGCTTTCTTGAGAAACAAACAAACAGGGCAGAAGACTGGTGAAAATTCTTAGCCTCCAATAGGTAGAAATTTAGAGCATGCACAACATCCAAGTTGTGCAACAGACGTTCCTTATGAGAATAAGGATTAGGACATAGAGAAGGAACGACCATTTCCTGATTAATATTTCCATCAGAAACCACTTTAGGTAGAAACCCCAATTTAATACGCAGGACCGCCTTATCAGCATGAAGGATAAGGTAAGGAGAATCACACTGCAAAGCCGAGAGTTCTGAAACTCTCAGAGCAGAAGAAATAGCAATAAGAAACAAAACCTTCCAAGATAACAGCTTAATATCTATGGAATGCATTGGCCTACTGAAAAACTTTAAGAACAAAATTAAGGCTCCAAGGAGGAACAACAGGTTTAAACACAGGCCTGATTCTGACCAGGGCTGGACAAAAAGATTGAACATCTGGCCAGACGCTTATGTAAAAGAATAGATAATGCAGAAATCTGACCTTTCAGAGAACTGGCTGACAATCCTTTCTCTAGACCTTCCTGGAGAAAAAACAAAATCCTAGGAATCCTGACCCTACACCAAGAGTAGGCTTTAGATTCACACCAATAAAGGTATTTACGCAATATCTTATGGTAAATTTTTCGAGTGACAGGCTTGCGAGCCTGAATCATAGTCTCAGTGACTGACTCAGAAAACCCACTCTTAGTCAGAACTAAGCATTCAATCTCCAAGCAGTCAGCTTCAGAGAAACAAGATTTGGATTGAGGAATGGAACCTGAGTTAGAAGGTCCTTCCTCAAAAGTAACCTCCAAGGTGGAAGAGATGGCATCTTTACCAGGTCTGCCTACCAGATTCGGCAAGGCCATGCAGGAGCTATTAGAATTACCAATGCCCTCTCCTGTTTGATACGAGCAATGACTCGTGGAAGGAGCGCAAACGGAGGAAACAGGTATGCTAGATCGAAATTACAAGGAACCGCCAGAGCATCTATCAGAGCTGCCTGCGGATCTCTTGACCTTGAACCGTACCTTGGAAGCTTGGCGTTCTGCTGAGACGCCTTCAGATACAACTCCAGGTTAACCTGGAGGCATCACTGCAATACCTTTTTTACCCACCAAAGCAGAGTGGGCCACTCTGTGGCCCTCTCTGCATCGACCAGCGATGGTGCCGATCGTTGGTGGGTGGGAGCCATTGCAGGGAGGAGGGTGGGCGGCCCATCGCTGGGCAAAATGCATCAGAGGGGGGCGGGATCATCTGCAGGGGCACCTGGAGCACGCAGGGATGCAGGCAGGAGTGGGTAAGACTGCTACACTATGGAAAAGTGTAAAAAGTTAAATTGATGGAGGGAGGGGGGATAAATATTATCCAAGGGATCTGGGAGGGAAGTAGGTTAAGAAAGATGGGTAGCTACACTATAGAAAAATTTGGACTTTTGGGGGCTAAGGGGAATCCATCACTGCTGAATATATATTTTAAAAAAAAAAAGAAAGTCTTTTATTTTAGTACTGGCAGACGTTCTGCCAGTACTTAAGATGGCGGGGACAATTGTGGGGTGGGGGAGGGAAGAGAGCTGTTTGGGAGTGATCAGGGGGTGGGATTTGTCAGGTGGTAGGCTGATATCTACACTAAAGCTAAAATTAACCCTGCAAGCTCCCTACAAGCTACCTAATTAACCCCTTTGCTGCTGGGCAGAAGTGTGGTGTACAGCGGGATTTAGCGGACTTCTAATTACCAAAAAGCAATGCCAAAGTCATATATGTCTGCTATTTCTGAACAAAGGGGATCCCAGAGAAGCATTTACAACCATTTGTGCTATGATTGCACTAACTGTTTGTAAATAATTTCAGTGAGAAACCTAAAATTGTGAAAAAGTTAACAAATTTTTTTATTTGATCGCATTTGGTGGTGAAATGGTGGCATGAAATATACCAAAATTGGCCTAGATCAATACTTTGGGTTGTCTCCTACACTACACTAAAGCTAAAACTAACACTACAAGCTCCCTAATTAACCCCTTCACTGCTGGGCATAATACATACACGTGTGGTAAGCAGCAACATTTAGCAATTACCAAAAAGCAATGCCAAAGCCATATATGTCTGCTATATCTGAACAAAGGGGATCCCAGAGAAGCATTTACAACCATTTGTTCTATGATTGCACTAACTGTTTGTAAATAATTTCAGTGAGAAACTTAAATATTGTGAAAAAGTTTGTGAAAAAATGAATGATGTTTTTTATTTAATCACATTTGGCAGTGAAATGGTGGCATGAAATATACCAAAATGGGCCTAGATCAATACTTTGGGTTGTCTACTAAAAAAATATATACATGTCAAGGGTTATTCAGGGATTCCTGACAAGATATCAGTGTTCCAATGTAACTATCGTTAATTTTTGGAAAAAACTATTTGGAAATAGCAAATTGCTACTTGTACTTATTGCCCTATAACTTGCAAAAAAAGCAAAGAACATGTAAAGATTGGGTATTTATAAACTCAAGACAAAATTTAGAAACTATTTAGCATGGGTGTTTTTTGGTGGTTGTAGATGTGTAACAGATTTTGGGGGTCAAAATTAGAAAAAGTGTGTTTTTCTCCATTGTTTCATCATATTTTATGATGAGATATAATGAAAATAATGGCAAGAAAAATGGTATATAATATGTGTGGTAACAGTAAATGAGTAAGAGGTAATTAACAGCTAAACACAAACACTGCAGAAATGTAAAAATGGCCCTGGTTCCAAACGGTCAACAAATAAAAAAGTGCTCTGGTCACTAAGGGGTTAAAGTTATGAAAGGAACAAAAATTACTTTGATATCATTTAAGTCTGTTCTTCTTGTCTTTTGGTAGAGAAGACCCTTTTCCACCCGTAATATCAGAAATTATTTCTGCCAGGCCAGGTCCAAACAAAGTTTTACCCTTGTAAGGAAGCGCCAGAAGCTTGGACTTGGAGGTAACATCAGCTGACCAAGATTTTAGCCACATAGCCCTGCGGGCTAGGACAATGAAACCAGACATCTTGGCTCCCAGTCTAATAACTTGTATGTTAGCATCAGATATAAAGGAGTTAGCTAATTTGAGAGCCTTAATCCTATCTTGGATTTCCTCCAACGGAGTCTCTTCTAAAATAGATTCAGACAAGGCATTGCACCAATAAAATGCTGCCCTTGCTACTGTGGCAATACAAACTGCAGGTTGCCATTGAAGGCCCTGATGAACATACATATTTTTTAAATAATCAAATAAGCCTCCAGCTTCTTGTCCATGGAATCCTTAAAGGAGCAGCTATCCTCTATAGGGATCATAGTTCTTTTAGCCAGAATATAAATAGCCCCTTCTACTTTAGGCACCGTGCGCCATGAATCTTTAATGGAGTCAGCAACAGGAAACATCTTTTTAAAGAAGAGAGATGGGGAGAAAGGTTACCTGGCTTCTCCCATTCCTGTGAAATAATCTCTGTCACACGGTCTGGAATAGGAAACACTTCCACAGAGATAGGAACATCATAGTATTTGTTAAGTTTACTATTTTTTTTAAGGGTTGACCACGCCAGAAGAGTCAGAGTCATCCAAAGAAGCCAATACCTCCTTCAACAGTACACGAAGGTGTTCAAGCTTAAACCTGAAGTTTACTTCTTCAGCATCAGATAAAGGATTTATACAGTCAGAATCTGAAATTTCACCCTCAGAAGCTATCAAAGTAACCTCCTCCTCAGAGTTATAAAGGAGGGCAACCTGCGAAGCAGCAGCAGGGACAGACACCTTACTATCTGAGAAATGTTTAGTTTTCCTCTTGCATTTCCCCAACATAGGAAAAGCAGATAATGCTGCAGATACCACAGAGTATACCTGGGCAGCAAAATCTGCAGGTACTGTATGTGATGCCATTGAGGCTTGGGATGTGAGAGGAGAAAGCTGTGGCATTGCCTAAAAAGAGTCCTTTCTAAACATGAGGAATAAAATTGCAAAATTGTTCCATGTCCATAATTAAAGAATTCCCACAAATTATCAAGTAAAGAAACATAATTTGGAAAATGTACTGTCACTTTAAATGCTGTTTTAGACTGAGTGGATTGCACTCGAGTAATAAAACCTTTAGAAATAGAAATAATACAAGGCTCCTCTACAGCTCTTCAATAACACTCCTCAGAAAGGAGCGACCCTTATATGCACAAGTCCCCAATCGTTTGCTAGGAAGAAAAGGTTTCAAGAACCAGTTCCATATCTCGAGGATGAGCAAGGCTCCTGCAACCCAGAAATAACCCAAAGTCTCTCCCCTTCTCTTCTTCATGGCTATACCAAATACACTTACTGTTTTCTAGCCGTTAGGGAGACCTCTCTCCTGGGCTTGATGTGGTCCGAGGTACTTGGGCTTGGAGTCTTCACTGCTCCCACAAAACTTGCGCTCAAACGCTTGTGCCCATCTGCTGCCTCACTCGCTGCGGCTCCTACTGTGACGTCATCAGATGCAGCCGGCATTTCAGGGGTAAACGGTTATGGAGATCAAGGATCCGCTCTAAGGTGTATGTCAATCCAGGAGACAGCAAATGCTGACAAATGTCAGATTTCACCTTGGGGGATAGTTTGCTGCTGTAACTCCATAACGGCCCAAACAACATCAAAGAAAAATTGTCCGGAGCAGCAGTTAAAACACTTTTCTTTTCTTTATTCAGCTTACATTCAGCTTATGTTGAAACAAGAACAAAAACAATAAACAAGCTTCACATGCCCTTAGCACACAAATACATTTACGCATTTCGGCATTTACATACTCATAGCTCTCATAGGTGCAAGTTGAGGTGTCTTACCTGACCTCTTAAAATTGTATGAGAGTGGCTAACAAAATGATCTAACCCGGAGCCGATACAAGGAAGCTGTCAGAAGACACCGTTCCATTCAGAGATTCAGCCGGAGGAGGTCACGTGATGGGCTTAAAAAGAAACTGCGCAGCACAACTTGAAAGTTCACGTTTCTAACAGTCACAGCCGGAAAGAACCGGATAAAGTTGAGCCCACTCATAAACAGCTTGTAAAAAAATATCTTCTAATAAAGTTGAACATACATCTTTTCAAACTATCACATTAGAAGGACTTAACTGAATACATAAATTGTTTTCTGTTAGCCTTTGGGAAAAGATCCATAAACAATATGGGAAATTAGCCCCACAGTGTCTTCACATACTTTAAAGTGTCTGCTCACTGCCACTTAAATCCTTCCCAAAGGATTATTATGTCCCAAGATAATAAATGCAGGTCTCCACAAGTGCAAGTCTCCCAACCCCTAGAAGACAAAAGCACTTACCTGCAGTCTAGCTGTTCAGCAGGAAGACAGCTCATAAGGCATGAAAGGACACATACTCCTTACAGAGACCTGTAGAAAAAGAAAGAACAGAGTAACCAACTCTGGCTTTCTGTACCAAGGGCAGCAATGTGTTAGGAAACAAAGCAAATAATTCCTCACAACTTCCTAACTGCTTAAAAGCCACCACTACTCTACTGAAGAGATTGACATGGACTCAGCTAAACCCAAATCCGTGCTTGCTGGGAAAGTACCCAAAAAAGGAATTCATTTCTTCAAACACCAAACTTCATCTCCTCCATTGACAGAGGCAAAGAGAATGACTGGGGATTATAGGTAGGGACGTGACACTTAAAAGCTTTGCTGTGGTGCTCTTTGCCTCCTCCTGCAGGCCAGGAGTGATATTCCCCCACTAGTAATTGGAATGACGTTGTGGACTCTCCATGTCTTAGGAAAGAAAGAAGGTTTTTCAGTAACTTGTAATGGCAGTGCTATGGAGAGTGCAACACCACTCATTTTTTTTGCGTTATTTATTCACCCAATTAAGAGCATAACTTGTTATCTGGGTGAAAGCATTTTTATTTAAATGATTAAAATATTTATTTTTAGTCAATAAAAAAATTAAGTTGCAAATCTCAATCTGCTGATTAATACAAGTGTTTTAGAGAGTTGAAGAATCCTTTTAACTGTAAATTTAATTAGTGCTGTCATAATTTCATTTTCTGCATGTATTAATGTTCAGAAAAAGAATGAGCTTGAATAATTAATCACTAATAATTATTGTTATGCCAATCCTGGTAAATTTTATAAAGTTTTTAAAATTTTCTCTGCTAATTCACTGTACTTTAAAAAATTATTATAAAAAAAAATGATTGGGCTCCATGTACTAACAGGCGGATGGGCAGCTTCTCAACTCGCGAAGCTGTCTGCCCGCCTTCGCTACACACAGGCAGCGGATGTGTTGATCCGCTGGCCTGTAGGTATCGTTACATACTCATCGGAGTGTATAATGCCCGCCCCTTCATTCGCGCGACTGAAATGGCTGTCAATCACAGAGAGTGTGATTTTTCCCTCGCCACCTCAGAGGTGGCGTAGGGTGTAAAAAGCAATGGTCTAATGACCGCTGCTTCTTACATTGCGGGAAGCAGGATCGCATATGCGAACCTGCCCCGCAAGGGCTCCGGAGCAGCTTTCGTTGCTTCATACATGGAGCCCATTGAATATAGAACATTGTATATTAAAGGGACATGAAACTCAATTTTTTTCTGTCCTGGTTCATGATTCAGATAGAGTAAACAACTTTCCAATTTACTTCTATTATTAATTTTACATTATTCTCTTTTTTGAAGGAGAATGCAATGCACTCCTGGGAGCTAGCTGAACACATTGGTAAGCCAATCACAAGAGGGATAGATATACAGTCACCCATCAGTAGCTAGTCCTGGGCCTACCTAGGTATGCTTTTCAACAAAAAGCTATCGAGAATAAAGCAAATTAGATAAAAGAAATAAATTGGAAAAATGTTTAAACATGTATGCTCTATCTGAATCATGAAAGAAAATGTTTGAGCTTCATGTCCCTTTAAAGGAACGGTGTACTGTAATTTTTCTCCCTTTGATGTATTCCCAGAGATCCATTTTACCTGTTGGACTGTATTAAATTGTTTTGATTTATTTTATTATTTTAAATCGCTATATGTGCCTGTTGTATCACCAGACATACTGTCAATTTCAATACCTAAGTAGTGGTTATAGAAAAGTTTTGCAAACAAGAAAGTTTAGAAGAAATCAAGCTCTTAGTGAGGGGGGCAGAGAAATAATAAATGTTATTTTTTTTTAAAAAATTTCCCTCTAAGTACTGGTTTGACTGTGTATACAGTGAGAGAACATATAAATAAAAAGGGAGAGCAGAAGAAGGTGCCACAATAGTGCACAATCAGTGTGACTTGGTCTCCATATGCACAGTAATGGTTATACTTACAAAGTATAAAGCACTTGATAAGTGCCACAAATGCCAGCTGGACTTTTATAAGCTGTCCAGAGAGCTATCCTCACGATATACAGATGGTCCCAAATGAAACAGTGCTGCCTCAAGATTAGCGAAATACGTTCTTAGAACGATTCCTCCAAGTTCAGTAGGATACCCCTGGAGCAAGCTAAGACAGGTCTAGGAAAAGTATATCGCTGAGACAGAATTATCTCAAGTAGAATAAAAGTCGTGAAGTCAATGTCTAAAAACAGTATTGACTTTAATTAAAACATAAAATTAATACACAACGCATTTCCAGGTCACACTGACCGCTTCATCAGGTGTATAAAAAACAATGAACATTCACGACTTAAAAAGCCCCACTCGATGTCTAATGCTGCTAAAGACGCATGCGTACAAATTCTCCTGTAGCCAATGAGATGTTTGGTATAAACCGGCTTAGCAATGATTGGCCCTGAAAGAGGGTATGTCATATAGACTAAAGCACTTCCAAGTTACACAGAAATTTGCATGTGATCTATGGCGGACTTTTACTAATTCAACGTATCATTGGAATCATTCATTAACTATTCTACCCATAAGTATTACCAACACTTTATTGGGCTGCTGATGTATCATTGTTTATAGGAATATGTGATTTATATTGATATCACTTTATGTTATATATATATCATAAGTTCCTATGTTCTATTTGTATCACCAGTCTATATAATAGACAGCACTTACATATTTTCAGTGATAGCTATCATTTTAGAGAGATTACTTTGTGTGATTACGTTCACTGATAGCTGTATTTTAATAATAGCGGCACTTTAATAATATTATTTTATGTATAAATATAGCATTTATCACTAGTGATACACCTATTAGTGTATTCTAACACATTATTTTTGATTTATACAACACACATTTGTGTAGGATTCACATGTGACACGAATATAGGCGCATCTAAAAGTTTTTTTTATATATTTTAGAGAACATATAAGAATTGTGTGTAAATATAGAGATAATCGTTCACTACATGCTCACTACAAGCTTAATTTGATTAGGTTGTGGGTTCAATTAAAGGGACACTTAACCCAAATTTTTTCTTTTGGGATTCAGATAGAGCATGCAATTTTAAGCAACTTTCTAATTTACTACTATTAGCAAATGTTATTCATTCTCTTGGCATCTTTATTTGAAAAGCAAGAATGTAAGTTTAGATGCCAGCCCATTTTTGGCGAACAACCTGGGTTGTTCTTGCTGATTGATGGATAAATTCATCCCCAATAAACAAGTGTTGTCAAGGGTTCTGTCATATAAAGATAGCAAGAGAACAAAGAAAAAATTATAATAGGAGTAAATTAGAAAGTTGCTTAAAATTTCATGCTCTATCCGAATCACAAAAGAAAAAAAAATTAGGTTCAGTATCCCTTTAACAGATGCAGCTATTTCATATACAAACTACAACTAAAGGACAACAAATAATTATAAACACATCAATGGGAAACTAACTTTACAGTAGTATATTCAGGAGTAATTTGAAGAAGCACTTCTTTACAGAATGGAAGATTGATTCATGGAATAAACTTCCATTAGAGGTGGTAATGACAAACACTTTGGGGACTTTAAGAATGTCTGCGACAAGCATAAGGCTATCCAACGAACTAGATAAGTTTATACTTTTAGGAAGTATCAGGCAGACTTGCTGGGCCTGCTGTCAAAATCTATTGGCTAGATTACGAGTTGTGCATTAGGCTAAAAAAGCAGTGTTAGCCGGTCCTAACGCTGCTTGTTAATGCCCGCTGGTATTACGAGTCTTGCAGGTGTACCGCTCACTTTTTTGGCCAGACTTGGAAATACCGCAAAACCACTTATGTAAATTGAGTATCCTTTTTTTTCAATGGCAACTTGCATAGCGCCGGTATTATGAGTCTGACAAAAATTGAGCGGTACAGCCTCTCCTGTCAAGACTGGTACCGCATTTTAAAGTCAGTAGTTAAGAGTTTTACACTACAACGCCGTAGCATAAAACTCTTAAACTAAAGTTCTAAAAAGTACACTAACACCGATAAACTACCTATTAACCCCTAAACCGAGGCCCCCTCACATCGCAAACACTAAAATAATTTTTTTAACCCCTAATCTGCCGAACCGGACATCGACACCACTATAATAAAGATATTAACCCCTAAACCACTGTACTCCTGCATCGCAAACACTAGTTAAATATGATTAACCCCTAATCTTCCATCCCTAACATTGCTGACACCTACCTACATTTATCAACCCCTAATCTGCCGCCCCCAACGTTGCTGCCACTATATTAAAGTTATTAACCCCTAAATCTAAGTCTAACCCCTAACCCTAACACCCCCTAACTTTAATATAATTTAAATAAATAAATCTAAATAAAAATAACTATCATTAACTAAATTATTCCTATTTAAAACTAAATACTTACCTATAAAACAAACCCTAAGCTAGCTACAATATAACTAATAATTACATTGTAGCCAGCTTAGGGTTTATTTTTATTTTACAGGCAAGTTTGTATTTATTTTAACTAGGTAGAATAGTTATTAAATAGAATGCCAGCTCAATCCTATTGGATGATTGCATCAGCCAATAGGATTTTTTCTACCTTAATTCCGATTGGCTGATAGAATTCTATTTAATTTAGTGTAGGGTAGGGCTTTTTTTATTTTGGGGGGGGGGGTTATTTTGTTAGGGGGATTAGATTAGGTGTAATTAGTTTAAAAATCTTGTAATTTGTTTATTATTGTCTGTAATTTAGTGTTTGGTTTTTTTTGTACTTTAGATAATTTTATTTAATTGTATTTAATTTAGGGAATTAATTTAATTATAGTGTAGTGTTAGGTGTAATTGTAACTTAGATTAGGTTTTATTTTACAGGTACTTTTGTATTTATTTTATCTAGGTAGTGATTAAATAGTTAATAACTATTTAATAACTATTCTACCTAGTTAAAATAAATACAAACTTGCCTGTAAAATAAAAATAAACCCTTAATTTAGATACAATGTAACTATTAGTTATATTGTAGCTAGCTTAGGGTTTATTTTATAGGTAAGTATTTAGTTTTAAATAGGAATAATGTAGTTAATGATAGTAATTTTATTTAAATTTATTTAAATTATATTTAAGTTAGGGGGTGTTAGGGTTAGGGTTAGACTTAGGTTTAGGGGTTAATAAATTTAGAATAGTGGCGACGACGTTGGGGGCAGCAGATTAGGGGTTAATAAATGTAGGTAGGTGGCGGCGATGTTAGGGATGGCAGATTATGGGTTAATAAATATAATGTAGGTGACTTTAACTAATGTTTGCGATGCGGGAGTGCAGCGGTTTAGGGGTTAATATGTGTATTATAGTGGCGGCGACGTTGGAGGTGGAAGATTAGGGGTTAAGAAGTGTAGGTAGGTTGCGGTGACATTGGGGAAGGCAGATTAGAGGTTAATAAATATAATGTAGGTGTCGGCGATGTTGGGGGCATCAGATTAGGGGTTCATAAGTATAATGTAGGTGGCGGCGGTGTCCGGAGCGGCAGATTAGGGGTTAATAATATAATGTAGGTTGCGGCGATGTCAGGGGCAGCAGATTAGGGGTAAATAAGTGTAAGATTAGGGGTGTTTAGACTCGGGGTTCATGTTAGGGTGTTAGGTGTAAACATAAATTTTATTTCCCTATAGGAATCAATGGGGCTGCGTTAAGGAGCTTTACGCTGCTTTTTTGCAGGTGTTAGACTTTTTTTCAGCCAGCTCTCCCCGTTGATTCCTATGGGGAAATCGTGCACGAGCACGCTACACCAGCTCACCGCTAACGTAAGCAGCGCTGGTATTGGAGTGCAGTAATGAGCTAAATTTTGCTCAACGTTCACTTCTTGTCTGGTTTGTAGAAACCTGTATGTAATACCAGCGCTGTCTGTAAGTGAGCGGTGGGCATAAACTGCTCGTTAGCACCGCATAGCCTCTAACGCAAAACTCGTAATCTAGGTGCATGTTTTTATCTATCTTCCATCTATCTATCTTTTTAACTATCTCTGGCCTAGATTTAGAGTTTGGCGGTAGCCGTGAAAACCAGTGTTAGAGGCTCCTAACGCTGGTTTTAGGCTACCGCCGGTATTTGGAGTCACTCAAAATAGGGTCTAACGCTCACTTTTCAGCCGCGACTTTTCCATACCGCAGATCCCCTTACGTCAATTGCGTATCCTATCTTTTCAATGGGATCTTCCTAACTCCGGTATTTAGAGTCGTTTCTGAAGTGAGCGTTAGAGCTCTAACGACAAAACTCCAGCCGCAGAAAAAAAGCAGGAGTTAAGAGCTTTCTGGGCTAACGCCGGTTCATAAAGCTCTTAACTACTGTACCCTAAAGTACACTAACACCCATAAACTACCTATGTACCCCTAAACTGAGGTCCCCCCACATTGCCGCAACTCAATTACATTTTTTTAACCCCTAATCTGCCGACCGCCACCTACGTTATACTTATGTACCCCTAATCTGCTGCCCCTAACACCGCCGACCCCTATATTATATTTATTAACCCCTAATCTGCCCCCCTCAACGTCGCCGACACCTGCCTACACTTATTAACCCCTAATCTGCCGAGCGGACCTGAACGCTACTATAATAAAGTTATTAACCCCTAATCCGCCTCACTAACCCTATCATAAATAGTATTAACCCCTAATCTGCCCTCCCTAACATCGCCAACACGTAACTTCAATTATTAACCCCTAATCTGCCGACCGGAGCTCACCGCTACTATAATAAATGGATTAACCCCTAAAGCTAAGTCTAACCCTAACACTAACACCCCCCTAACTTAAATATAATTTACATCTAACGAAATTAATTAACTCTTATTAAATAAATTATTCCTATTTAAAGATAAATACCTGTAAAATAAATCCTAATATAGCTACAATATAAATTATAATTACATTGTAGCTATTTTAGGATTAATATTTATTTTACAGGCAACTTTGTAATTATTTTAACCAGGTACAATAGCTATTAAATAGTTAAGAACTATTTCATAGTTACCTAGTTAAAATAATAACAAAATTACCTGTAAAATAAATCCTAACCTAAGTTATAATTAAACCTAACACTACACTATCAATAAATAAATTAAATACAATTCCTACAAATAACTACAATTAAATAAACTAGCTAAAGTACAAAAAATAAAAAAGAACTAAGTTACAAAAAATAAAAAAATATTTACAAACATAAGAAAAATATTACAACAATTTTAAACTAATTACACCTACTCTAAGCCCCCTAATAAAATAACAAAGACCCCCAAAATAAAAAAATGCCCTACCCTATTCTAAATTAATAGAGTTAAAAGCTCTTTTACCTTACCAGCCCTGAACAGGGCCCTTTGCGGGGCATGCCCCAAGAAAATCAGCTCTTTTGCCTGTAAAAAAAAACATACAATACCCCCCCAACATTACAACCCACCACCCACATACCCCTAATCTAACCCAAACCCCCCTTAAATAAACCTAACACTAAGCCCCTGAAGATCTTCCTACCTTGTCTTCACCTCAACAGGTATCACCGATCCGTCCTGGCATCCGGTGCTGAAGAGGTCCAGAAGAGGCTCCAAAGTTTTCCTCTTATCTGGCAAGAAGAGGACATCCGGACCGGCAAACATCTTCATCCAAGCGGCATCTTCGATCTTCTTCCATCCGGTGCGGAGCGGGTCCATCTTGAAGCAGCCGACGCGGATCCATCCTCTTCTTCCGGCGTCTCCCGACGAATGACGGTTCCTTTAAGGGACGTCATCCAAGATGGCGTCCCTCGAATTCCGATTGGCTGATAGGATTCTATCAGCCAATCGGAATTAAGGTAGGAATATTCTGATTGGCTGATGGAATCAGCCAATCAGAATCAAGTTCAATCCGATTGGCTGATCCAATCAGCCAATTAGATTGAGCTCGCATTCTATTGGCTGATCGGAACAGCCAATAGAATGCGAGCTCAATCTGATTGGCTGATTGGATCAGCCAATCGGATTGAACTTGATTCTGATTGGCTGATTCCATCAGCCAATCAGAATATTCCTACCTTAATTCCGATTGGCTGATAGAATCCTATCAGCCAATCGGAATTCGAGGGACGCCATCTTGGATGACGTCCCTTAAAGGAACCGTCATTCGTCGGGAGACGCCGGAAGAAGAGGATGGATCCGCGTCGGCTGCTTCAAGATGGACCCGCTCCGCACCGGATGGAAGAAGATCGAAGATGCCGCTTGGATGAAGATGTTTGCCGGTCCGGATGTCCTCTTCTTGCCGGATAGGAGGAAGACTTTGGAGCCTCTTCTGGACCTCTTCAGCACCGGATGCCAGGACGGATCGTGATACCTGTTGAGGTGAAGACAAGGTAGGAAGATCTTCAGGGGCTTAGTGTTAGGTTTATTTAAGGGGGGTTTGGGTTAGATTAGGGGTATGTGGGTGGTGGGTTGTAATGTTGGGGGGGGTATTGTATGGTTTTTTTTACAGGCAAAAGAGCTGATTTTCTTGGGGCATGCCCCGCAAAGGGCCCTGTTCAGGGCTGGTAAGGTAAAAGAGCTTTTAACTCTATTAATTTAGAATAGGGTAGGGCATTTTTTTATTTTGGGGGTCTTTGTTATTTTATTAGGGGGCTTAGAGTAGGTGTAATTAGTTTAAAATTGTTGTAATATTTTTCTTATGTTTGTAAATATTTTTTTATTTTTTGTAACTTAGTTCTTTTTTATTTTTTGTACTTTAGCTAGTTTATTTAATTGTAGTTATTTGTAGGTATTGTATTTAATTAATGTATTGATAGTGTAGTGTTAGGTTAATTGTAGGTAATTGTAGGTATTTTATTTAATTAATTTATTGATCGGGTAGTGTTAGGTTTAATTATAACTTAGGTTAGGATTTATTTTACAGGTAATTTTGTTATTATTTTAACTAGGTAACTATGAAATAGTTCTTTAGTTCTTAACTATTTAATAGCTATTGTACCTGGTTAAAATAATTACAAAGTTGCCTGTAAAATAAATATTAATCCTAAAATAGCTACAATGTAATTATAATTTATATTGTAGCTATATTAGGATTTATTTTACAGAAAAGTATTTATCTTTAAATAGGAATAATTTATTTAATAAGAGTTAATTAATTTCGTTAGATGTAAATTATATTTAAGTTAGGGGGGTGTTCGTGTTAGGGTTAGACTTAGCTTTAGGGGTTAATCCATTTATTATAGTAGCGGTGAGCTCCGGTCGGCAGATTAGGGGTTAATAATTGAAGTTAGGTGTCGGCGATGTTAGGGAGGGCAGATTAGGGGTTAATACTATTTATGATAGGGTTAGTGAGGCGGATTAGGGGTTAATAACTTTATTATAGTAGCGCTCAGGTCCGCTCGGCAGATTAGGGGTTAATAAGTGTAGGCAGGTGTCAGCGACGTTGAGGGGGGCAGATTAGGGGTTAATAAATATAATATAGGGGTCGGCGGTGTTAGGGGCAGCAGATTAGGGGTACATAAGGATAACGTAGGTGGCGGCGCTTTGCGGTCGGCAGATTAGGGGTTAATTATTGTAAGTAGCTGGCGGCGACATTGTGGGGGGCAGGTTAGGGGTTAATAAATATAATATAGGGGTCGGCGGTGTTAGGGGCAGCAGATTAGGGGTACATAGGGATAATGTAAGTTGCGGCGGTTTACGGAGCGGAAGATTAGGGGTTAATAATAATATGCAGGGGTCAGCGATAGCGGGGGCGGCAGATTAGGGGTTAATAAGTGTAAGGGTAGGGGTGTTTAGACTCGGGGTACATGTTAGAGTGTTAGGTGCAGACGTAGGAAGTGTTTCCCCATAGGAAACAATGGGGCTGCGTTAGGAGCTGAACGCGGCTTTTTTACAGGTGTTAGGTTTTTTTTCAGCTCAAACAGCCCCATTGTTTCCTATGGGAGAATCGTGCACGAGCACGTTTTTGAGGCTGGCCGCGGCCGTAAGCAACTCTGGTATCGAGAGTGCCAGAGTTAATTTTATGGTGCGGCCAGAAAAAAGCCTGCGTAGCGTTAACAACCCATCTACCGCCAAACTCCAAATCTAGGCCTCTGCATCTATCTATTTATCTCTCTATCTTCCATCTATCTATCTATCTATCTATCTGTCCTAATCAGTCTTTTACTTCTCCCTATAATATATATCTTCAAATAATTATTACTTTAACTACTTTGGGCTTATTTTCTGTGTAGTGATGATAATCAGGAATTTATATAAAACATGCAATTAAAAATATGCAAAAAATCATCTGTTTCCTCTAATGGTTTATGGGAATGTGAAACCCAAAATATTGTTTTGTGATTCAGACAGAGCATACATTTCGTTAAAAGCTTTCAATTCACTTCTATTTTCCAATCTGCTTTGTTCCCATGATATTGTGTGTTGAAGAAGTACATAGGAATGTGTCTGGAGCATAACATGACTGGACATACTGCTGCCATCTAGTGCTTTTTTAAATTAATATTATTTTCACAAAACTGCTGTCATATAGTGCTCCAGAGAAGTGCACACTCCTGAGCTTATATGTCTGTTTTTAAACAAAAGATATCAAGAGAACAAAGGAAATTAGAAAGTTGTTTAAAATTGCATGCTCTATCTGAATCATAAAAGGAACACTTGTTGTTTCATATCCTATTAAAAAAACAAAAAGGCAGCCACAACAAAGTAGTGAATGTTATAGATTGGAATATAAAATCTCATGCAACAAAATATGTTTCTAGTTGTACAGTACCTGTTACCTGGGTATGTAAAGCTAAAAACAACAAGCATATCACTGAACGTAACTATAGAAAAAATACTAACTGCAGTTGGTTTAACTCCAAGCGCTTATTTTCTAAATTCAAAGTCTATAAAGTGCATGTAACAGATCTACTGTTGTTTTATCAATAGGTGATTTAAGTTCACTGCAATCTTTTCAGCCGATTTTTCTCATAAATTCTTACAGATTGTATTGCAGACAAAAGCCTTTTAAACATTTTTCCAGTTAAAATTGCTGCAGACTCTTTTTTTTTTAATGAGAAAATCAGAGAAACATCTAGCGGTGAATAAAAGATCAAAATAATAAAAAATAAAATTGTAAACTGCATTTTGTATTATAACCAAAATGGTAAAGCTTGAAGCAAAAATATTATTATGCATATTTTAGCTAATCGTGAGGCCTTTCTGATCTCAGTAAGTAAGTATATTCAGTATAGATATATATATATATATATATATATATATATATATATAACACACAATGAAATGATGTAAGCATTGAGCTCCTATTTTGATTGTGAAAAATAAGCATTCCTGCCTGAATCCTACAGAGTAATTAACACTGGAACACCCTAATTCTAATCCCCTACTGCATTAAAGGGACACTCAATCAAAATTAAACTTTTATTATTCAGATAGAGCATGCCATTGTAAACAACTTTCCAAATTACTTCCATTATCTAAATGTGCAGTCTTTTTATATTTAAACTTTTTGAGTCACCAGCTCCTACTGAGCATGTGCAAGAATAAGTGTGTATGCATTTCTGAATGGCTGAAGGCTGTCACAAGGTATGTGTATGCATTTGTGATTGGCTGATGGCTGTCACATGGTACAGGGGGAGTGGAAAAAGACATAACTTTTAAATTGTCAGAAAAAAATCTACTACTTATTTGAAGTTCAGACTAAGTGCTATTGCATTGTCTTGTTATCTTGCATTTGTTGATTATGCAAATCTACTGTGTTGACTGGTCCTGAGGACACCAACTTGCAATTTATCGTTCCATCTCTTACTCACATTATTCTTTATCCTCCATGCATTTAGGGCTAAATTACAAGTGAAACGCTAATTTATCCCTCGCCCGTAAATGGGTAAATTTGCACGTTTACAGGTGTGCAATAAATAACCAGTCATTGCAAGTGGCCTGTTATTGCTACCACAAGCTCACAGTAGCAACAAGAGCTCCGAAAATTAACCAGAGAAAATTCATGTGCCTCAACTGCCCCAAATTTAAGTGTAGTGTCGCTATTAATAAAAAAGCTAGATTTTATTTTATTTTTAAATCACTGCAAGAAGCAGTTATGAGGGGTTAAAGTTGGTGGGTGTTAGAAAAAAATGGCACTGAAAAGTGTTGTCACATTGCCGTCTATGGGGAACTGTGTGTTCCCTGTAAATATATGTATATGCTTATATACATAAATAGTAATGTGTTAATATGTGTATAACATTTAAACACATAAATATATATGCATATATTCATATACATATACAGTATATTTCAATTTGCATCCCATTGTTGCACGACTTACCCCCTTGCAGCGCTAGGTTCTCCTATAGTGTCTGACAGCATGAGAATGAGGCTCCCACTGGAGCCTATGAAGGTGCGCTGTCAGGGGCACAAAGCTTCTGTGCAATGCAGAAGCGTGCGCTGGTATTATTAAGTAGAGCGCAAAGTAATATTTTGCGCTCTACTTGTAATCTAGCCCTTAAAGGTACAGTAAACACCTTGAGATTTTTATATAAAATCTTTAGTTATATGTAGTGAAAGAGTTTTACGATATATTTTCATTATTTACTTTGCCGCTTTTTATGTACCCTGCTGATTTATCAAGGTTAACCCTGCTGCATATCTATCCCTAACTGTCATTATCAGATAACAACTGCAAAACCATGCATTTTATACTAACTTTTTTACTGTGGCTAGCCTTGTTGTCTGTGGACTACATTGGCTCTTCCAAATAAGGTAATTGGTGGATAGACTCTGAAAAATAATTTCTATTAAAATTATGCTATTTTAGTTTAAAAACTTGTCTTATATGTTATTCTATAGCAACACAACATAAATGTCTTGTATTTACAAGGTGTTTACTGTTCCTTTAACCATAACTGCAACCCATTTAACATCCAAGTCGCAGGATTCTTGGTTGCCTTTTAACCCAGGCAAACACTCTGTGAAAAAAAAACCCACCATTCACCAAGACACCCAGCTCAATCTTTAAATAATCTCTAGCTTATCTTTCCTACATCCAAAAGGGAATCCACACCCTAGTAAAACCCCTTTAAACACTGAAAGCCCTTCTCAAAAGTAGGTCCCCATTTTAATCCTCGTCCCAGTGATGTTCAGAAATGTTATTCTTCATTCATGTATCATCATTTTTAATCCCCCCAAAAGTGTGCCTCTTCTATCTTGATAGAGTGCAGTGTGGGTAAAATAATGGTGTTATCTAAGAACACTGATAGGGAAGGCTCAGTTCAAACATGTTGCCCTAAATTCTGATTACTTAATTACTTACAACTGAGTTACAACTAAGCTCAAAACAATGGTTGCCAACAAGGAAAATAGCCATGTTTTTTGGGGGGCAGAGAAAAAGCTGACAAATGGTTTGTTCCACCAAAATGAAGAAAAGGGAATAGTGGATTAATATTGAATCTACTTGTGGATTAGTCTTGTGCTGTCTTGAATTGGTAATGAAAGATCCCTGACAATAAATTAAAAGTGGAGTCCTTAAGGTGAAAGACCATATTCAGGGGAATTCCTTTTGAGGTTAAAGGTTCTACTTGTGCACGAGGGATTAGCTATTAGGGAATCCATTTGTGGGGTATATTAGAGTAGATATTTCTTTATAGCTGTGGAGATGGACACAAAATATACAGCTTTACTGAACTGGTACAATATAGCCTCATAAACAGTAATGTTTCAGCAAGCTGTCTACAAGAGGTTTTGGCTCACAATTTTAGCACCAGGAATTGAACTGCATACATCTCACAGTTGTTACTGAAATAGGTGTCACAAATTGTGGCTGGTTTTGTTTTGTTTTGTTTTTGCAGAAAACAAATGCAATTTTTCATTTCAAGGTGATCACAATCTTGAGTTTTCGGAGCCAACATTTTTTTGGCAACCACAACCATTTTCTTGATAATTTTCTACAGGTTTTTAAGACCATTTTTCACTTAACACATTAAACACCTAAAAGCTCTTGGTAAAGACCCAAAATGATCATTTCGACATATTTGCAAATACTCCAAGACAATTTGGAATAATTCTCTTGTGCAAGATGTTCTGAAATGGCCAAATATATATTTACAGGTGCATATGGACTAGATAGATTAAAGTTTTATTCATTGCTATTGTATTGTCTGTCTGCAGTGCAGAACACAAAATTACAAATGAATATGTATTTGATATGTGATCACGTTCTAAAAATGTTGATTTTTAATTTATACTCAAAGTTTTGTGATTGTCAGTTTAAGTACTAGACATGTGCATTTGCTATGTTACGAATGCAAATTTGTTATTGAAATGCAGATATTCGTTTAGTTTGTAAGGAAAGAATATCAGAACGGATGCACCACAAAACTTAAAGAAAACTAATAAGCGATGAGATTTGTCAGTATTCATTAATTTCCTTTAAATTACCTTAGGGGTTAAAAATAGTGTGCTGGAGAGCCCCGTGGAGCGCTAATAGAAGACTTAGCTAGGCAGATCCCAGAGCCTACTTTAAACGCAAGCCACGGGCTCAGTGAAGAAGGGTTGGAATTATTAAGGTTCTCCAGAGCACTAGAGGTGAGTATTTAAAGCTACATGTGAAAAAGTTAAATGAACATTCAGTATTAATTTTGTTTAAATGAAACAATGAACTGAACTTTTCACCCGTGCACATGTCTATTGAGTGCTGTCGTCTTCATAAACTGGATTTCAATGGGCAAATACATATTTATAAGCGGATTTAACCATTTTCCTTAACTTAATGAATGAAGGGAATATAGTTATTAGTTTGTAAATTATTTATGAATAATTAGTAGCTACTTGTAAATATGTTTATTACCCTGTAAACTTAACAATTTTTTTCTAGTGATGCTTGTGTGCCTGTAGTGTACTAATATATTAAAACTTTATTTTAAAGGTAGAGAATTGGAAAAATCCTGTGAGCTGCTAAGTGAGTAGCATTCAGATTCTACCTTAAGAGAATCAGAGAATCAAAGGGTCATAGAGCATCACCTGAGTGAGTGGTTTAACAGGGTATAAGTATTGTGTTAGTTTGCATTGTTACCCTGACAAAGGCCCAGGTTGGAGCCGAAACGTTGGAACCAATAAATGTTTTGAAAAACCTATGAAAAGGAGAGGAGTCTTTTGTATACCTGTACTCATCCGGTGTGAATCCTAATGGATTACCAAACAAATGTAGACACTACGAGTTATATATATATACATATATATATATATAGATATATAGATATATAGATATATATATATATATATATATATATATATATATATAGAGAGAGAGAGAGAGAGAGAGAGAGAGAGATATATATATATATATATATATAGAGAGAGAGAGAGAGAGAGAGAGTATATAAAACAATCCAAAATGATCAGCACACACTATTCAAAGTCAACACCTCGGTGCACTACTATTAAACAACATGTACGTAGCATCTGAAAATCCGGATCCTGTGTAAATCCTAATGGATTCCCAAACAAATGTAGGCACTATGAGTTATACTTGAACACCTTTATTGCATATGAAAATGCTGTAAATCCATAACGTTTCGGCCCCTAATCGAGGCCTTGTTCACATGGAAGCCAGACAATATCTAAAACATATCACCAATGAGTCTCTTTAAATACCCCCCTAAGTGTTACCTGATTGATCTCATGAGCCTGCGAACCAGAACCGCAATTGATCACACATGTGTAGCTCAATGGCACATACACGTCATCATTGTGCTCCCGTTGCCATAGAGACCAGGCGCAACTTGCCCGTTTGCGATATACTGTAGCCGCAACTGCCAATGTCCAATGTCACACTAAGATGACATCCTCATCAAGAGCCATTACTATGACAACGGAGTAACACACTTTTAAAATACCAATGCCGTAATGCAGACAGAATCTGTGCAGGCATGACATAAATCATTAACCCATATTAAAAGTAAAACAACATATATACATAAAACCACTTGCATTGTTAATAAGTATAAGTACCAGTGTCAATCATTATAACTGCTACATAAACCACAGTAAATATAGAGGTTTATTTAACCAATTGCAAGTGACACTGAACCCAATTTTTTTTCTTTTGTGATTCAGATAGAGCATGAACATTTAAGCAACTTTCTAATTTATTCCTATTATCAAATTTTCTTTATTCTCTTGGTATCTCTGTTTGAAATGCAAGAATGTAAGTTTAGATGCCGGCCCATTTTTGGTGAACAACCTGGGTCGTCCTTGCTAATTGGTGAATAAATTAATCCACCAATAAAAAAGGGCTGTCCAGAGTTCTGAACCAAGAAAAAAGCTTAGATGCCTTCTTTTTCTAATAAAGATAGCAAGAGAACGAAGAAAATATGATAATAGGAGTAAATTAGAAAGTTGCATAAAATTGCATGCTCTATCTGAATTATGAAAGAAAAAATTTGGGTTCAATGTCCCTTTAAATTGTTTAAACAAATGAGACTGTGGGCATCCTCCTTTATTTAAATTAGGTTTCTACTATATCCTGGAAGCACACTGCTTTTAACTGTGTGTTATTACCACTTGCAATTGGTTAAGTAAACCTCTAAGACAGGGTTGTTGCGTTAGTAATGGCTCTCGATGATGATGTCATCTTAGTGTGACATTGGCATTCGTTACAGCAGTTGTGGCTATGGTATATCGCACACGGGCAAGTTGCATCTGGTCTCCATGGCAACAGGTGCACAATGATGACGTGTATGTGGCATTGAGCTACACATGTGCGATCAATTGTGGTTCTGGTTCGCGGGCTCATGGTCAATCAGGTAACACTTAGGGGGGTATTTAAAGGGACTTATTGGAGATATGTTTTAGATATTGTCTGGCTTCCATGTGAACAAGGCTTCGATTAGGAGCCGAAACATTATGGATTAACAGCATTTTCATTTGCAATAAAGGTGTTGAAATATAACTTGTAGTGCCTACATTTGTTTGGGAATCCATTAGGATTTACACTGGATCCGGATTTTCAGATGCTACGTACATGTTGTTTAATAGTAGTGCACCGAGGTGTTGGCTTTGAATAGGGTCTGATGAAGGGGTGTATTCCCCGAAACGTCACTGAATAAATCCAGTATTGTCAAGACCAGTGAGTGCTGTCTCCTGATTTCCATATTCTACACCATATTCTACACCCTGGCATTTGGAACTAAAGTGTTAGTGAGAGTGCACCTGCCAATACCTGCTGTATATATATATATATATATATATATATATATATATATATATATATATATATAATATACGCTATATATACACATATTTAGACATGTACAGTATATGTATGTATCTCTATGCTAAAATCCTTTGCCTGCCTTTTTTTTTCTCCGGAGGCCTTATATCTTTAAGCACTTAGAACTTTTTTGAGCAATCATTTGTTATTATGAGTGTAACTGTACATTTCAATGTATTTTGGGTGTGTTTTGCAACACTTTTTTGTTTCATTAAACAGTCAACCAGAGCTCTGAGGTAGAGTTATCCCGATGCGGGTTAACTTCAATTGCACTCAATCGATTGTTTTCTTTTAATTTGTAATACATATGGCGCGTGCAAACAGCCATGATAAACCCAATAATGCTTTGTATAACTATTAGTGCAGCACTTATAATCTGGCACTAAGCCCCATGTTTGCTGCAAGGCACCACTTGCCTTTTATGCAGGAGATCATTTTGACATATTGCTAGAGAAAAAAAAAATCTTGCCACTATCATTTTGTTAGTAAAACTTTAGCTGTTGTGTAGCATTTTATCTTATCACCCCTTTGAAAGGTCATTTAGGGACAGATATGTAGTGGAGTTAGGCTTGTGAAGTCTGCAGCTTGCACTTCCAACTTGCAGAATTGCAAACCCTCAATTTGTAGAGTTTACTTTTAAGGAAATCGAGGTAAAATAAAAAAATAAATAAAAGTATATTGCAAAGTGTTTTTTACTATGCATAATTAAAGGGACATGAAAACATGTTTTCTTTCATGATTCAGATAAAGTCTACAATTTTAAACAACTTTTCAATTTACTTATAATATCATATTTGCTTCATTCTCTTGGTATCCTTTGTTGAAAGAGCAGCAATGCACTACTGGGAGCTAGCGGAACACATTGGATAATCACATGACTTAAGAGGTATGTATGTGCAGTCAACAACCAGCAGCTAGCTCCCAGACATGCTTTGCTACTTCTGAGGCTACCTAAGTTTGCTTTTCAACCAAGGATACCAAGGGAACAAAGCAAATTAGATAACAAAAGTAAAATGTAAAGTTATTTAAAAAAATATGCTCTTTCTGAATCGTGAAAGAAAGACCGCTGCTCCTTAACTTGTCCGCCACCCAATTTGGCCGCGAATGTGCAGGGGGCGGCATTGCACAAGCCTTTCACAAGACATGCTTGTGCAATGTTAAATGCCGTCAGCGTATGCACTTGATAAATTGGACCCTAAAACTTTACACTTATGTTGCCAATATTTAAACAGCTAATAGAACTTTAAAAATACATCTAGATGTTATTCTGACTAATCTTTTATATGAATGCATCATTCTATCTAGCATTTGTTTAGTGTTTAGTGTCCCTTTAAAGTAAATACCATGTTTTAATATTTATGTTCTCATTATCACAGGTCAAATATTTGTCTTTTCATCTATAGCTTGAAATATCTTCCTATCACATACAACATTCACTGTCATCACTTTTAAAGCCAGTTTTATGAGCCAGCAATATGTTAATAAGGTCATAAATCTATTTCTTTGACTAATTTACTGGGATTTCATAGAGTGATATCTTTTTCCAGCTGATGGCAAAGCTATGCACATAATGATAAACAAGTCTATTTCTGGGTGACTCAGTGCTCAGTATATGCATGATTTATCATTAGATAGTGCTATCCATCACTCAATATGCAACATCAAATTTGCCTTTCGGAATCATAATATTATTGAAGATATCGCTGAGATTGGCTTGTTTTACCAAACCTCACTGTCAGTATTAAACTAGTAAGATATATTTGTTTTAATGAAACGATTATTAAAGAAACATCAAATGCTCTCCTACGTTACATTTTGAATAAATGAAAATGTGAGAACATTTCGACATATAATACTATTTTTTTTTTGTTTGCTTTCGCTTTAAAATACCTTTAAGAATTGTGCTTGCCTCTCTCTCTTTCTGGGCGTACCGCTTTATATAAAATGGTAATTCTACCAAAGATATCATATATTCTCCAAAATCTCCCGCTACTCATAAAAGTACAAGATATTAAGAAATTTAATAAGGCGCTTCGCAAATTTATATGGCAGTCGAGAAAACCTAGAATCGCACTGCAGAGATTATACCTTGCAAAACAATACGCTGGGCTAGCTCTTCCAAACTTATATCTTTATAACTTAGTCTTTTTAGGCCGAATTGCGGCAGATTGGGTAGCAGAAGCCGACTATTTTACGGACAATGGGTTAGAAAACAGTATAATCTATCCTCTGAAGCCAGTTTCTCTACTACATACACCTGCCCACTTAATTCCTAAACAGGTAAAGACTCTTAAAACACAATATGTAATAATACAGGCATGGAAAAAGATCGGAGCATTAGCAGGAATAAATACGAACATTCCTAGATACCAAACTCTTATAGGTAACCCAGAATTCCAAGAGGGTTCTCAAGCCCCACATCTGAAGAGATGGCAGGAGCAAGGCCTCAAATTAGCCTCACAGCTATACCATTTAGAGTCAGGAATTATTAAATCTTTCCAAGAACTGAAATTGGAATTCAATCTTGACAACCAAGATTTTTTTGCATACCTGCAAGCCAGGCATTATACTAGCCAACTGCAAGTCCAATTTAGCTGGAAATGGACCTGGGGGAAATTGGAATCATGGCCAACCTTGATTAAGGCAGGTCAATGTTCGATTTCTCCATGGTACACCTATCTTAATTCTAAAGAAGGCAGCAATAACGTAGAGAAACTAGCTCAAAAATGGTCAGACCAACTGGCTATGAACATAGATAAGGAATTGCACATTATGAAATCCCTTACGCTCCTTCGTGACACCACTATTGCTGAAACCTGGAGAGAGTCCCATATAAAGCTTCTATACCAAACATACTACACACCAGACAAAGCTTACAGATGGAACAACAATGATTTCAATAAATGTCCAAAATGTAGTTTACTGGCCGCAGACTTAATGCATATGGTGTGGTCATGCCCAAAAACTAAACAATTCTGGAATAGACTAGAATACTGGTTATTAAAAAGGGTGAAAGCTGATCCATTTAAATTTACTCCTCTAAATATAATCCTCTTGGCAAGAAATAAGGAAGATTTCAAAGACGCCAAAATAATCAATTTAGTCATATTGGCCGCAAGAAATTTAATATTTAAAAAGTGGAAAACCAGATTTATACCCACAATAAATGAAGTAAAAAACTACCTTAAGAAACAATACCGGATAGAGCAACTTGCCACAGATCTGAATTCAGAGCGAGAAATTGTAATTTTCTTTAGTAAATGGTCAAAATTCATTAAAAGCTTTTCTCTGGAGGAAATAGAGTACATGATAGCTCCATTCCAAAGTTCTGAAATAGTTCAATTGGGCATTTGGTAGTGATGGTCTGGTATGGGTAAGAGAGGGGGGAGGAAGAGAAACTATGTGCCTTCCTTTTTTTTTTTTTTTTTTTTTTTTTTCTTCTCTCTATTGTTTTTTTTGTTTGTTTTTCATCTTTAAAAAAAAAAAGTTAAAATCTCCAACAATGTTTCACAAAACTGAGGTGAATATAATGGATAAAAGATGCATTATAGATAACCCTATTCGTATGAAGCACTTATGTATTAATAAGGTTGAATGGACACAAATATTGTAATGCTGGGTTCTTGTGTTTTTACTTTTGTTGATTTTTGTCTGTATTGTAACAGTTTTGGTTGGATTGTTCTATTATCAAACTGTGGCATTGTTGGTATAAAATAAAAATATTAAAAAAAAAAAAAAAAAAAGAATTGTGCTAGCTGCCTATATTTCTTCTCAGAGTGCTTTGAGAATATATTCTGTATTGACGTATACTTCAAATGTATCAACCCATCTACATACTACACAGTGATTGCTTAGAGCATTGCACACGTCATTTGCAGTTAGCTCTAATTGACTGAAATCAAAGGAGATAAGAAACACAGGGGTCGATTTATTAAGAGACGGATGGACATGATCCGCTATAGCGATTGTGTCCGCACAACATCACTGAATTTAACATTACACAAGCAGTTCTGGTGAACTGCATGTGCAATGCCGCCCCCTGCAGATTTGCGGCCGCTAGCAGGGGGTGTCAATCAACCCGACCGTATGTGATCGAGCTGATTGCTATATGCGGCCTCAGAGGTGGCGTACGAGTAAAGGAGCAGCGGTCTTAAGACTGCTGCTTCTTAACTCCTGTTTCCGGCGAGCCTGAAGGCTCCCACAGCAACAGATGTATCTGGCCACATTAGGGCATGATAAATCGGCCCCACACTCTCAATCAGCAAAACCTTGTACATTGGGCTCCATGTACTGTGCAGTACTGTGCAGTGGGGGGGGGGGAGGGTTGCACATGTGAGCCTGCTTCCTGCAATCTACACCACCTCCGATTTGGCAGAAAAAAATTACCCCGAACACGCTCACTCAGGGAGATTGACAGGCCCATTTGCACACGATTAGTCCCACAGCGGAAGGGCGAGGCATTACACACTCACTGTTTTTTTTTACTAAACTCACTATTAAAGTCTATGTGTTTATAAATAATTTGAAAAACTTTTCTAAAGGATTTAGATCAACCCAATGTAACCCTTGCTAAGGGGTTAAACTTATGGTTATTACCACACATGCAAACCAACCAGTCCGGCAGCTGCATTTTATATATATAACTACATGTTACTACATATAACTACATGTTTAACCCTTGCATAGTTAGACACAAAATTAGAGTCAGCTCTACTGGGACCTAGCACTTTTGTGAGCCAATTACAAGAGGCATATATATGTAGCCACCAATCACAAGCTTGCTCCCAGTAGTGCATTGCTGCTGCTATCTAGGTATGATTTCCTACAAAGTAATTTGATAGAAGTACATTGAGTGTTTGCAGAATCTATAGTGAAAATAAAATACTGTGGTATCTTTATAATTTTATTCTGAAAATGGGAAGAAATATGGGGTTAATATATCTTTCTTGCTGTAGATCGACAGAAAATAACTCTTTATATTTTTATAAAATATGCCTACAAACTCTAGGGATAACCTAGGCAGTATGATGAATGAATATGTACCATGCACAGTCCCATGTCTGACATCACGTTCGTACGAGGACTAATGGAGTAATAATGATGATAGCTGCTGTCCTGCAAAATTATCACCATGGAAACCACAAATAAAAATGACAGTTTTATATAAAGCAGAATAAGCTAAACTCCAACATGAATATGTAAATACCAATAAACGATGATCAAACCTTTAGTTCTCAGAGGCTGCAATGTCCCATATTTACAAACAATAAGCTAAAAAGAAATTTGACAATTTGACATTTTTTCTCATTTGTTCCCAAATTAGAGACCATAGAGAAATAAAAATATTATAATTTTATATATAAAGATGATATCCACAACACAATATTTTTAAATGCTACATCATTTTTTTTTCAATGAAAAACAGGAATGCAAAAATATGTAATATGATTTCATTGCATTAAAGTGTCACAATTCAAAATGTCAGGTTTAAAAAGTTGATTTCTTAAAACAACATTAAAGGGACAGTCAAGTATAAATTAAACGTTCATTATTCAGATAGGACTTTTAATTTTAATTGACTTTCCAATTTACTTTTATCATCAAATTTGCTTTTTTCTCTTGGTATTCTTAGTTGAAACTAAACCTAGGTAGGCTCATATGCTAATTTCTAAGCCTTTGAGGGCTGCCTCTTATCACATGCTTTTTAAATCTCTTTTCAACACAAAGAGACAGAAAGTACACGTGGGCCATATAGATAACACTGTGTTCAGGCACAGAAAGTTATTTAAGATCTAGCACAATACAATGCTAAATTTAAGACAATAGATAATAAACAGTCACAGTCATGTGATCAGGGGGCTGGAAGAAGGTTCCTAGATACAAGGTAATCACAGAGGTAAAAAGTACATTAATATAACTGTGTTGGTTATGCAGAACTGGGGAATGAGAAATAAAGGGATTATCTATCTTTTAAAACAATAACAATTCTATGGTTGACTGTCCCTTTAAGGGCTAGATTACAAGTGGAGTGCTAATTTATTGCATGCCTGCAAATGGGCACGCAATAAATAACCAACCATTAACATGGGCTGATTATTGCTCCCGGTAGCAATTAGTGCTCCAAAACGTAATATATGGTTAATTTTCTAAAGGTACCCCAAATGCCCCCAAAATAATGGGTATTTTGGGTGTTTTTATGGGGGGAAAAAATTTGCATTTTTTTTTCCATTACAAAACTACTGCACTAAGCAGTTTTTTAGGGGTTAAAAATGGCAGGTGTGTGGTGTTAGAAATAAAATGCCTTTACATTGCGTTCTACGGGAACTGTCTGTTCCCTGTAAATATATAGGTCATGTTTGCATTGCACCTAACTCGTAATATCAGCGCACATTTGTGTGCACTGGTATTACTCAGTTGAGCGCAACTATCGCTTTCACTGATACTATATTTTGCACTCAACTTGTAATCTGGCCCCAAATAAACGCTAGATAGAATGATGCGTTTAAAAAACAGATTAGTCTGAGAATAACATGTAGATGTATTTTTTTATGTTTCTTTAGCTGTTGACAAAATAAGTATAACATTTTAATGTCTATAAAACAATGGAAGCTGCCATGTTGTAACTTAGGTTACCTTCTCTGCTGTGGCCAATTAGGGACACTTATAAATAGGTCACTAGAGTGTGCAGCCAATAGGAATATAACAGTGTTCTGCACTTCCATTTCTAACAGAAACTATAAAGCTCACAATTTCAGAATGGAATAGGATAAGGGAAGAAAATAAATAATTAAAGTATATTGTAGACTTTCTTTTATATAAATATATAATTTATCATTTTATGTTACCACCTCATTTGAGTGCTAACGACGGCTCTGAACCATTGCAAATTGTCCCAGTCAGGCGCTGATGACGGCTCAGTGCCGTCGCTAGCACTCCCCCAACTTGAGGGCAATCTGGGGGCTCCCACCTACTCCCACCCGGCGATCTGGCCTGAATATTGAGAGGCATCGCTTGGGCTTCACAATTCACATGGTGACGTAACGTGCAATGATGTGATTACGTCACCACGCAACTTTATTTAAAATTAACAATGGACAATATAGGGACATGTATCTCAGGCTTCTAAGCAGCTACAGACTCCCAAGACCCACTATTGGAAAGGTAATCGCCTAACCTTTCCAACGGTATAAGTCTTGGTGATCTGGAAAAAAAATTAAAAAGTAAAATATATATATATATATATATATATATATATTTAAAAAGTAAAAAAAAAGTTCAAATCGAGCTTAGCACCCAGGTGGGAAATGTCTTAGCAGCCAAAGGGTTAATGGACATGAAAATCAGAAACTGAACTGTAATTCTTGGCTATTATGTTTCATAGACATAATCTAGTATAATAATAAAATGCTCTAATTGGTTAGAATATTATTATTAACCAAATATTTGTTTTTATTAGTTTTAACACCTGTAACGAGCAAGACATAATGAGAAAATTAGGAGCCACATATGCATGCTAATCACTATAGGAACAGCAACATTTAAACAATTTTCAGAAAAAAAAAGTTTATTAATAAAATAGTCTTTAACAAATTAAAGCAATTTATTACTACAATGAAATGTCCCTTTAATATGTATCTAATTGGAATTTTGCAGCATTTCAAATGTGAGAAGTTTTTGTTAATCCCTAGTTTGCCATGAAAAGCTATAGCCATTCAGATGGAAACAATGGCAGCATTTGAAACAACGTTACCTTGTGAATGCTAATGTTACAATTACAACATAGATAGAATATGAAAAAGTCAAATACTGTCATTATTTATTTTTAATTAAATTGAATTTCTGAGAGAGACTGCATTGCATGCTGCAGAATTTAGAAGCCTGACCCTACAACATCCTAGGCAGCTCTACCAGAGTGGGTTTTAAAGGTAAAATATTCCTTTGCTATAGCAGTATTGAAGGTGCTTTATTGCAACTTACTATGGGCTCGCTTCCATTGAGCCGTAAACTACCAAAGCGGCTGACAGCTAAAAGTAATTTACGGCTCCATTTTAGTACCAGGTTTCCATTGAAAAGTTTTCCGCTTTTCGAGCGGTTACTCTTTTCGTGTAGGTGTAAGTTAGCATTGTGTTAACACTTCCACCCGATGCCGGATGTCTAAAACATTAATAGGTTACTATGGTAACCCAACCTTACACTACACTCGATCACATCTACGGCGCCATATATTTTACCCGTCGCTCGCTGTTAGAATAAAATCAAACACCTAACGCATGCGCAATATCTACCTCTCAACCGCAACCCCCCAGCGCAATAACTAATGTATTAACCCCTAATCCACCAACCCCCATACCGCAAAGTATCTATCAAAGTTATTAACCCCTAAACTGCCATCCCCCCACAACGCAAACTATCTATTAAATCTATTAACCCCTAATCAGCAATGCCCCCACAACGCAAACTATCTATTAAATCTATTAACCCCTAATCTGCAATGCCTCACAACGCAAACTATCTATTTAAACTATTAACCCCTAATCTGCCATTAACCCACATCGCAATTTACCTAATAAATCTATTAACCCCTAAACCGCCAAACCCCACAACGCAAATAACTTATAACTAAGTCCCCTAACTTAACACCCCCTAAATTAACCCCATTACATGAATTAAAATAATCCTAATTTACAATTAAAATAAAAAAGATAACATTACTTAAAAAAAAAAAATTAAATTAAGCTAAAATTAAAAAATTAAACCTAATCCGTATGAAAATAAAAAAAGCCCCCCCCAAAAAAACCCCGCTAATCTAATACTAAACTACCAATAGCCCTTAAAGGGCCTTTTGTAGGGCATTGCCCTAAGTTAAACAACTCTTTTATCTTTAAAAAAAAAAACTAAGTCCCCCTAACAGTAAACCCCCCACCCACCAAACCCCAAAAATAAAAAAAAAAAATAAAAAAAATCCTAAACTACCCAATTGCCCCTAAAGGGGCATTTGTATGGACATTGCCCTTAAAAAGTGCAATTAGCTCTTTTACTGGCCTTAAAATGGCATTCAGCTCTTTTTCAGCGCCCAAATCCTTTTAGGGGCTGGTAAGGTAATAGAGCTGTTAACTTTTTTAATTTAGAATAGGGTAGGGAATTTTTTTTATTTTGGGGGGCTTTATTATTTTTTAGGGGGCTTAGAATAGGTGTAATTAGCTTAAAAATCTTGTAATTTTTTTTTATTTTTTGTATTTTAGTGTTTGTTTGTTTTTGTAATTTAGTTTAATTTATTTAATTGTATTTTAGTTTAGATATTTGTAGTTTATTTAATTTATTGATAGTGTAGGTGCATTTGGAACTTAGGTTAGGATTTATTTTACAGGTAAAGTGGTAATTATTTTAACTAGGTAGCTATTAAATAGTTATTAACTATTTAATAGCTATTGTACCTAGTTAAAATAAATACCAAGTTACCTGTAAAATAAATATAAACCCTAAAATAGCTACAATATAATTATTAATTACATTGTAGCTATCTTAGGGTTTATTTTATAGGTAAGTATTTAGATTTAAATAGGAATATTTTAATTAATAATATTAATTAGATTAATTTTAATAAGAATTTAGTCAGGGATGTTAGCGTTAGATAGGGTTATTATACTTAATATATATATAATATAATAACGATATTAACCCTAATATAATTAGGGTTAATATAGTTAATATATATAATATAATAACTATATTAACTATATTAACCCTAATATAATTAGGGTTAATATAGTTAATATAGCTGGCGGCGGTGTAGGGGGATTAGATTAGGGGTTAATTAATTTAAAATTGCTGGCGGCGGTATAGGGGGATTAAATTAGGGGTTAATGTAATTAATATAGCTGGCGGCGGGGTAGGGGGATTAAATTAGGGGTTAATGTAATTAATATAGCTGGCGGCGGTATAGGGGGATTAAATTAAGGGTTAATGTAATTAATATAGCTGGCGGCAGGGTAGGGGATTAAATTAGGGGTTAATGTAATTTATATAGCTGGCGGCAGTATAGGGGGATTAAATTAGGGGTTAATGTAATTAATATAGATAGCGGCAGGGTAGGGGGATTAAATTAGGGGTTAATGTAATTAATATAGCTGGCGGCGGTATAGGGGGATTAGATTAGGGGTTAATGTATTTAATATAGCTGACGGCGGTATAGGGGGATTAGATTAGGGGTTAATTAATTTAATATAGCTGGCGGTGGTGTAGGGGGATTAAATTAGGGGTTAATACATTTAATATAGCTGGCGGTGGTGTAGGGGGATTAAATTAGGGGTAAGTGTAATTAATATAGCTGGCGGCGGTGTAGGGGGATTAGATTAGGGGTTAATTAATTTATTATAGCTGGCGGCGGGGTAGGGGGATTAAATTAGGGGTTGATAATTTTAATATAGCTGGCGGCGGGTTAGGGGGGTTAGATTAGGGGTTAATAATTTTAATATAGCTGGCGGCGGTGTAAGGGGCCCACATTAGGGGGTAGTTAATGTAGGTGGCAGCGGGGTAGGAGCTCACATTAGGGGGTAGTTAATGTAGGTGGCGGCGAGGTAGGAACTCACATTAGGGTGTAATATAGATAATGTAGGTGGCGGCGGGGTCCGGGAGCAGCGTTTTAGGGGTTAATAACTTTATATAGCGGATAGAGGGTTAGACGTGTCGGGCTATGTTTGGGAGGTGTGTTAGACAGTATGGGAGATTTAATAATTTATCAGGTTTTGTAGGCGCCGGCAGTTTCTGAAGTTCCGTAAATCACTGGCGACTCCAGAAATTTTATTTACAACTTGTAGCAAGAAGAGACTTGCTCACAAAAGAATACACATTGTAGCACTCTAGGCTTGTGGATATTAATTACAGGATGTAATTAACTTGGATACAAGATATCAAATTGTACTAGTGAAACTAAAATTAAAATATAACTTTTAATAATATTTAATTAAATAGGATTAGAAATTAAAAACACACTTCAGCTGCTAAGGGTAGTGGATACATCTGAGTTAAGTATTGTGTGGTTCTGTTCCACCTGTTCCCACAGAACAGAACCACACAATACTCAACTCAGATGTATCCACTACCCTTAGCAGCTGAAGTGTGTTTTTAATTTCTAATCCTATTTTAATTAAATATTATTAAAAGTTATATTTTAATTTTAGTTTCACTAGTACAATTTGATATCTTGTATCCAAGTTAATTACATCCTGCAATTAATATCCACAAGTTGTAAATAAAATGATTATTAATACACTAGCACCAATACCCAAAATAATTAGATATTACTAATATTTGTTACTCAGGGGTGATTTTTAGGCCTTTTTTAAAAAATTTACTAGTAGTGCCATTGGTTTTGTTATTTATTCGACTCCAGAAATTTGTACTTACGCAGATTTCTGGACATCGCTGGTTTATCCGACTTACGGCACTTTAGCATCTGACGGCGCCGTATATAGGATAGCTCGAGTTGCGAGTTGAAACTACGTGCAGCGGGGGTTCCCTCGCTTGCGCCGCAAACTACGATCTTTATCGGATCGTGCCCTTAATCTTTATCAGGTTACAGGTATAAAAAAAGTACAAAATGAAAGTGCTCTAATATGTGTTAGGGCATTTTATTATTGG
Source organism: Bombina bombina (assembly GCF_027579735.1). Lineage (NCBI taxonomy): Eukaryota > Metazoa > Chordata > Amphibia > Anura > Bombinatoridae > Bombina > Bombina bombina. Next base: position 1,206,317,188 of record NC_069501.1, on the reverse strand, counting down.
ACCATTGCTTGTATATATAACAGTGTGTTTAACTCCTGCAAAGAGCTTAAACACATAGTTAAAATAATCTCAAGAGCAAGAATGATTTACTGGGAGCTAGCTAAAAACATCCGGTGACAAGAGACAAATGTGTGTAAGCGCAGTGTTTTTCTAAATGAATATTGATTGATTGTTAAATAAAATTGTTAAATAATATACTATTTCATTTATTTAGAATATTTGGTTTTAAAAGGTGAAAAATGTACTTAAAGGAATCATTCATCAACTAAATATTTTTTTTATTATTTTTTTGCACCAAAATAGTTACATTTATTTATTTTACCAAAATGAATCTGATTTTATTTGGCAGGAATAAGGCAAGTTTTACAGACTGTGAGTAGTTATTAGTGCTTTCTGTTAACTAATGAGTAGCACCAGAAAACAATATTTTGGATTTAGCATTACAAATGTGCTATTTAACTGATGATGTCATGTGAAATCATACAATCATAGATTAATTTGGATGATTTAGCGCTAGATTTCAAGTGGAGTGCTAAATTATTGCACGCCTGCAAAGGGCAAATTTGCCCGTTTGCGGTCATATGATAATTAACCAGCCATTACAAGTTGCTGGTTATTGCTACTGCGAGCTCACGGTAGAAATTAGCGCTCAGAAAATTAATTAATTTTCTAAAAGTGCCCCAAATGCCCCCAAAATAGAGCATATTATAGTTTTTAATAAAAAAAAAAAAGAGCATTCCCATTGGAGCCTATGGAAGCGCGCTCTCGTGAGTGCAATGCTTCCTAGCAATGCGAACGTGAGTTCGCATTCGCATTGCTATTAATTAGTAAAACAAGCGCACATTAGTATCTGCTGGTATTACACAGTGGAGTGCTAATATCGCTTTCATGAAAGCGATATATAGCGCTCCACTTGTAATATGGCCCTTAATCAGTAAAGTTTTTTTAACTATGATTTTTGTACATCTGATTTGGCACATCTGCACAACAGTGGATTTTTATAGTTCTGAGAAATATTAATTATAAACATGAAACATTTAATGCTCTGATAGTTACATTTGGAATTTCAGCAATATGTTTTAAGGAGAGGCAGAGATTAACTTCCAGAAACTAGAGAAGATAAATTATAAGGGGGTGTTTGATCAGTTAATCAGTGTACAAGCAACATATGCTAATGACCTTAGTATGTCATTATTTAGAGGAAGACAGCACCCATATGGTAAAGTAAAAGTGGTGCCATCTGCCTAATTAGGGTTATGCTGACCCTAGTCACAGAGGAAAGACTGTGGAATTGCTGTAAGCTGCATTCTTCAAAGGCCACAGTAATAATTTTAGGAAATATTCAGACCCTAAAGAAGCAATGGCTCCTAAGATCAAATACACAAATGTTACAGAATATGAATATGGGAATTGAAATGTAAAACTCTGAACTGTTTGAAAAATAATTGTAACAGTTTGTACAAATGCAGGATAATTAATAAATATATACATGCACACATTTTTATTGCGCTTTGCTTTATTGCGCTTCACAGTAGATATGTGCATGATCGAAAAATTTGTTTCGGTTCGGATCGATTCGGAGGTTTTCGAATTTCGTTTCGGATCGATTTGAATTCGGAAAACTTCGAATGAATTTGTTTCGGATTCGTTTCGGATTCATTCGGATTCGAAAAAATTTGGCTGGATTCAGTTCGGAAATTCGGTTTGTGTGCTGTGTATTAGACTAGTATTATGTACTGTATATTAAGTGTAACCCATAGCAGAGTGATATAACCTAATATACTGTACAATACTAGTGTAATCCATGTCCATCTGAATTTACCGAATAAATCCAAACTAATTCGGATTTATTCGGTAAATTCAGCAGTATTTTAATTTGGAAATTCGGTTCGATCCGAATCTCCGAATTTGCAGAATTTTCCGAATTTCCAAATCGAACCGAACCGAATTGTACATGTCTACTTCACAGATATCGCTCTTTTTACAAATTAAAGGTTTGTGGCAACCCTATGTCGAGCAAGTCTATCTGCACCATTTTTCCAACATATATACACATAAATACACATGAATACACATATACAGTACACACATCTACTGTATATATACATACAAGGAAACAGATTATGACTCACTAAACGTTCAGTTGATGGTTAGCATTTTTATCAATAAAGTTTTTTTTAATTAAGGTTCGTACCTTGTTTTCTTAAGACATAATGCTATTGCACACTTAATAGACTACAGTACAGTGTAAATATAAGTATACTATACACTGGGAAACAATCAAATGAGACTGATTCACTTTATTGCTATATACGCTTTATTGGAGTTGTCTGGAACCAAACCCGCAATATCTTTAAGGTACGCCTGTATATAAATAGGCCTAGATTATAGCTTTATCATTATTGCTAGTTGTGCAAACAATATTAAGAGGCTGCAATAAATGTATCAGGATCCCACTCTGTACAGATAGAAAGTAAATTTTGCTTGATTGAAGAAGCTCAATAGTTTCCCTGTTCTGCCAAAACACTATTTACAATGTAAGAATGTATTGTTTAAAGCCCACTATTGTAAATAGATAAAGCTGAGGCCACTTTCATCTGTTAGATTTTTTTTGAGTTTTTGCTCTACAATAAATTAATGTTAAATGGATGTTTGCAGCATACTGACAGTATAAATTCCACTCGAGTGCAATTACAGCTAGATATCTTCTGCAAAATAACGCTAAGTTATACTGTGTGTATCATATACAATACAGGCTGAGTATAATGTTTAAAGGGACACTGAACCCAAATGTTTTCTTTTGTGATTCAGAAAGAGCATGCAATTTTAAGCAACTTTCTAATTTACTCCTATTATCAATTTGTCTTCGTTCTCTTGCTATCATTATTTGAAAAAGAAGGCATCTAAGCTTTTTTTTGGTTTCAGTACTCTGGACAGCACTTTTTTATTGGTGGATGAATTTATCCACCAATCAGCAAGGACAACCCAGGTTGTTCACCAAAAATGGGCCGGCATCTAAACTTACATTCTTGCATTTCAAATAAAGATACCAAGAGAATGAAGACAATTTGATAATAGGAGTAAATTAGAAAGTTGCTTAAAATTTCATGCTCAATCTGAATCACGAAAGAAAATATTTGGGTACAGTGTCCCTTTAAGACTGCTGTCTTCCTCAATCTCTCCTGGGACCACAAACGTCACTTCCCTTTTTAACAGCTCTGGTCTCAGAGGGATTTCATCTTTAACTTCAGTGCAGATCTCCAAACTTTCATTATGGAACTCTGAAAACAGGTGACAACATTTGAATCCTGACCGCTCGCAAATTGATAAATCTTGCTCAAAAGAGCAGCATAATTTGCCTCTCTCAAGAGCAATTTATACAAGAGCTATAAATCCATGTACTATGATTCAGACTACAAGATGGGAGACACAGAGAAAGTTTGCAGGAGTTTTAAAAGATAAGACTTGCGTCACCAAGAAGGAAAGCTCCACTTGTAATCGAGTCCATACTGTGTTGAATTTTAATTAAATTAATTAAACTTTACTCTAAGGGGTAGACTTTTTAAAAGTTGAGTGGGCATGATTCACTGTAGTGAATCATGTCCGCTCGACATTGCTAAATGCCATACGCTGTCAGCATTTAACATTGCACAAGCATTTCTGGTGAAATGCTTGTGCAATGCCCACCCTTCTCATTGGCGGACAATCAGCCGCTAGCAGGGGCTGTCAATCATCCACCTAAAAGGAGACAGACAAGTTAAGGAGCAGATCTCATGACTGCTGCTTCTTAACTTCCGTTTCAGGCGAGCCTGAAACGATGGGCTCCGAGGCAGCATCCGCTGCTTAATAAATGGAGCCCAAGAACTAGTATACAAATATCTTTCATGAAAAATGTGAAGTAAAAACTTTTTAAATAAAAATTGAAACAAATTAATGGTTCCTACTAAAGGGACACTTAAGTAAAAATGAAATGTTCATGGTTAAGATAGCGCATACAATTTAAAAAATAAAAATAAAAAAAAAATTCTAATTTACTTCCGCTATTAAAATGTGCACATTTTTTTTATATGCACACTTTCTGAGGCCCCAGCTAATACTGGGCATGTGCAAGAATTCACAACATTAAAGTATATGCGTTTTGTGTTTGGCTAAAGTCTGTCACGTGATACAGGGTGCAGTAAAAGTGGAAGTAACTTTAAAATTTGCCCCCCCAAAAATGTACTAATCATTTGAAATTCAGACTATGGATTCGATTCCCTAAAGCATTCATTAAGGGGGGTTCATATGCTTTGTTTGAAGGTGAGACACTTACTTTACAGTATTATGCTCAGTATTTTCCTCCATACCGGTGAGTTTTTGATAATAGGGCCCTCAGTTTTATTGCATTGTCTTTTTATTAGGCCTCATGCAATGCCACTGTTTTAAATGATCCTTTAATCCTCCTTGGCACTTTATAATATGGCTGTGCAATTAATCATATGATGCGATATGAGGCTATGCAATATCTGAATCACACGAGGATGTGACTTTTATTATCAAAAAAAGTCAGAAACTGCTTTCTTTAAGGGCCATTAACCCCATTATTTTTTTCTTTCAGGATTCAAATAGAACATAACATTTTAAACAACTTTCCAATTTACTTCTATTATCTAATTTGTTTCATTCTCTTGGTATCATTTGTTAAAATGCATATCTAGATAGGTTCAGGAGCTTGGAGCTAGCTGCTGATTGGTGGCTGAACTTGCATGCCCATTTTAACTGGCTAACAAATGTGTTCAGTCAGCTCCCAGGAGTGCATTGCTGCTTCTTCAATAAAAAATACCAAAAGAATGAAGGAAAAATGTATAATAGAAGTAAATTGGAAAGTTGTTTGAAAATGTATAATCTATCTGAATCATGAAAGAAACTTTTTAGGTTTCATATCTCTTTAAATGCATTTTTTTAATGCAAAATGTATGTTTAAAGGACCAGTCAACACTGTAGATTTGCATAATCAACAAATGCAAGATAACAAGACAATGCAATAGCACTTAGTCTGAACTTCAAATGAGTAGTAGATTTTTGTTCTGACAATTTTAAAAGTTGTCTTTTTCCACCCCCCCTCTACCATGTGACAGCCATCAGCCAATCACAAATGCATACACGTACCATGTGACAGCAATCAGCCATTCACAAATGCATACACACTTATTCTTGCACATGCTCAGTAGGAGCTGGTGACTCAAAAAGTTTAAATATAAAAAGACTGTGCACATTTTGTTAATGGAAGTAAAATGGAAAGTTGTTTAAAATTACATGCTCTATCTGAATAATGAAAGTTTAATTTTCATTGAGTGTCCCTTTAAAAAAATATTTTAATAAAATCATATAATATTTCATAAAAAAATTGTGATATATATATTTTTTTTCCCCATATCACACAGCCCTACTTTCTACTAATGCTTGTTGGTTGATAGTTAATTCCTGTTAATGCTCATTGGTTGGTGAGAACTTCCTCCTAATCATTACTATTTATAAATTATCAATACAGGACAATTTTATGTTTTTTTCCACTTAATCAATAACATTTGGACAGGTTTTTGACAGTATTACTTTTAAAAAAAATATCCAAAAACCAGCAAACAATGTGTATATCATATAATTTTCAATTGCAAATTCAGGTACTGGAGAATGTATATATTACAATCATATATGTTTGTGTCTTGGAAAGGTGAATTGAAATGGGTGTGGTGGCAAAATTTATAAAAGAATGACTCCTAATTAAAAATGTTTACCTTAAAAACAAATGCACTACCTATATTTATCTTTAAGGGACAGTCTAGTCCAAAATAAACTTTCATGATTCAGATAGGGCATGTAATATTAAACAATTTTCCAATTTACTTTTATCACCAATTTTGCTTTGTTCTTTTGGTATTCTTAGTTGAAAGCTAAACCTAGGGGTTCATATGCTAATTTCTAAGCCCTTGATGGCCGCCTCTTGTCTCCGGGCATTTTGACAGTTTTTCACCACTAGAGGATTAAGTTAATGTGTTTCATACAGATAACACTGTGCTCACGCACGTTGAGTTCCTATAAGCCAGCACTGATTGGCTAAAATGCAAGTCTGTCAAAAGAAATGAAATAAGGGGGCAGTTTGCAGAGGCTTAGATACAAGATAATCACAGTGGTAAAAAGTGTATTTATATAACTGTTTTGGTTATGCAAAACTAGGGAATGGGTAATAAAGGGATTATCTATCTTTTAAAACAATAAAAATGCTGGTGTAGACTGTCCCTTTAATTTGGAAGAAAGGATAGAAAACTATCGGCTAGATTTAGAGTTCTGCGGCCAAAGGGGTGCGTTAGCTACGCATGCTTTTTTTTCCCCGCACCTTTTAAATACCGTTGGTATTTAGAGTTCACAGAAGGGCTGCGTTAGGCTCCAAAAAAGGGAGCGTAGAGCATATTTAACGCCACTGCAACTCTCGATACCAGCGGTGCTTACGGACGTGGCCAGATTAAAAAACGTGCTCGTGCACGATTCCCCCATAGGAAACAATGGGGCTGTTTGAGCTGAAAAAAAACCTAACACCTGCAAAAAAGCAGCGTTCAGCTCCTAACGCAGCCCCATTGTTTCCTATGGGGAAAAACTACCTAAGTCTGCACCTAACACCCTAACATGTACCCTGAGTCTAAACACCCCTAACCTTACACTTATTAACCCCTAATCTGCCGACCCCGCTATCGCTGACCCCTGCATATTATTATTAACCCCTAATCTGCCGCTCCGTGCACCGCCGCAACCTACGTTATCCCTATGTACCCCTAATCTGCTGCCCCTAACGCCGCCGACCCCTATATTATATTTATTAACCCCTAATCTGCCGCCGCCACTATCGCTCACCCCTGCATATTATTATTAACCCCTAATCTGCCGCTCCGTGCACCGCCGCAACCTACGTTATCCCTATGTACCCCTAATCTGCTGCCCCTAACACCGCCGACCCCTATATTATATTTATTAACCCCTAATCTGCCGCCCCCTACGTCGCCTCCACCTACCTACAATAATTAACCCCTAATCTGCCGACCGGACCACACCGCTACTATAATAAATGTATTAACCCCTAAAGCTAAGTCTAACCCTAACACTAACACCCTCCTAACTTAAATATAATTTAAATCTAACTAAATAAATTAAATTAACTCTTATTAAATAAATTACTCCTATTTAAAGCTAAATACTTACCTGTAAAATAAATCCTACACTATCAATAAATTAATTAAATACAATACCTACAAATAAATACAATTAAATAAACTAACTAAAGTACAAAAAATAAAAAAGAACTAAGTTACAAAAAATAAAAAAATATTTACAAACATTAGAAAAATATTACAATTTTAAACTAATTACACCTACTCTAAGCCCCCTAATAAAATAACAAAGCCCCCCAAAATAAAAAAATGCCCTACCCTATTCTAAAATTAAAATGGAAAAGCTCTTTTACCTTACCAGCCCTTAAAAGGGCCCTTTGCGGGGCATGCCCCAAAGAATTCAGCTCTTTTGCCTGTAAAAAAAAACATACAATACCCCCCCCAACATTACAACCCACCACCCACATACCCCTAATCTAACCCAAACCCCCCTTAAATAAACCTAACACTAAGCCCCTGAAGATCTTCCTACCTTGTCTTCACCATGCCAGGTATCACCGATCGCTCCAGGCTCCGAAGTCTTCATCCAAGCCCAAGCGGGGGCTGGCGATCCATCATCCGGCTGAAGTCTTCTATCAAGCGACGGCTGAAGAGGTCCAGAAGAGGCTCCAAAGTCTTCATGCTATCCGGGCAGAAGAGTAGATCCGGACCGGCAACCATCTTCTTCAAAGCGGTGACAAGCGGCTCCATGTTGAAGACCTCCGGCGCGGATCCATCCTCTTCTTGCAACGTCCTAAGTCCGAATGAAGGTTCCTTTAAATGACGTCATCCAAGATGGCGTCCCTCGAATTCCGATTGGCTGATAGGATTCTATCAGCCAATCGGAATTAAGGTAGGAAAAATCTGATTGACTGATGGAATCAGCCAATCAGATTCAAGTTCAATCCGATTGGCTGATCCAATCAGCCAATCAGATTGAGCTCGCATTCTATTGGCTGATCGGAACAGCCAATAGGATGCGAGCTCAATCTGATTGGCTGATTCAATCAGCCAATCAGATTTTCCATACCTTAATTCCGATTGGCTGATAGAATCCTATCAGCCAATCGGAATTTGAGGGACGCCATCTTGGATGACGTCATTTAAAGGAACCTTCATTTGGACTTAGGACGTCACAAGAAGAGGATGGATCCGCGCCGGAGGTCTTCAACATGGAGCCGCTTGTGACCGCTTGGAAGAAGATGGTTGCCGGTCCGGATCTACTCTTCTGCCCGGATAGGAGGAAGACTTTGGAGCCTCTTCTGGACCTCTTCAGCCGTCGCTTGATAGAAGACTTCAGCCGGATGATGGATCTCCAGCCCCCGCTTGGGCTTGGATGAAGATTTCGGATCCTGGAGCGATCGGTGATACCTGGCATGGTGAAGACAAGGTAGGAAGATCTTCAGGGGCTTAGTGTTAGGTTTATTTAAGGGGGGGTTTGGGTTAGATTAGGGGTATGTGGCTGGTGGGTTGTAATGTTGGGGGGGGGAGTATTGTATGTTTTTTTTTTACAGGCAAAAGAGCTGAATTCTTTGGTGCATGCCCCGCAAAGGGCCCTTTTAAGGGCTGGTAAGGTAAAAGAGCTTTTCTATTTTAATTTTAGAATGGGGTAGGGCATTTTTTTATTTTGGGGGGCTTTGTTATTTTATTAGGGGGCTTAGAGTAGGTGTAATTAGCTTAAAATTGTTGTAATATTTTTCTAATGTTTGTAAATATTTTTTTATTTTTTGTAATTTAGTTCTTTTTTATTTTTTGTACTTTAGTTAGTTTATTTCATTGTATTTATTTGTAGGTATTTTATTTAATTAATTTATTGATAGTGTAGTGTTAGGTTTAATTGTAGATAATTGTAGGTAGTTTATTTAATTTATTTATTGATAGTGTAGCGTTAGGTTTAATTGTAACTTAGGTTAGGATTTATTTTACAGGTAATTTTGTAATTATTTTAACTAGGTAACTATTAAATAGTTATTAACTATTTAATAGCTATTGTACCTGGTTAAAATAAATACAAAGTTGCCTGTAAAATAAATATTAATCCTAAAATAGCTACAATATAATTATAATTTATATTGTAGCTATATTAGGGTTTATTTTACAGGTAAGTATTTAGCTTTAAATAGGATTAATTTATTTAATAAGATGTATTTTATTTCGTTAGATTTAAATTATATTTAAGTTAGGGGGGAGTTAGTGTTAGGGTTAGACTTAGCTTTAGGGGTTAATACATTTATTATAGTAGCGGTGTGGTCCGGTCGACAGATTAGGGGTTAATAATTGTAGGTAGGTGGAGGCGACGTTGGGGGCAGCAGATTAGTGGTTAATAAATATAATATAGGGGTCGGCTGTGTTAGGGGCAGCAGATAAGGGGTACATAGGTATAATGTAGGTTGCGGCGGTGTACGGAGCGGCAGATTAGGGGTTAAAAAAAATATGCAGGTGTCAGCGATAGCAGGGGCGGCAGATTAGGGGATAATAAATATTATGTAGGTGTCGGCGGTATTAGGGGTAGCAGATTAGGGGTACATAGGGATAACGTAGGTGGCGGCGGTGTGCGGTCGGCAGATTAGGGGTTAAAAAAATTTAATAGAGTGGCGGCGAGGTGGGGGGGGCCTCGGTTTAGGGGTACATAGTTTATGGGTGTTAGTGTACTTTAGAGCACAGTAGTTAAGAGCTTTATAAACCGGCGTTAGTCCCGAAAGCTCTTAACTACTGACTTTTTTCTGCGGCTGGAGTTTTGTCATTAGATTTCTAACGCTCACTTCAGTCACGACTCTAAATACCAGCGTTAGAAAGATCCCATTGAAAAGATAGGATACGCAATTGACGTAAGGGGATCTGCGGTATGGAAAAGTCGTGGCTGCAAAGTGAGCGTTAGACCCTTTCCTGACTGACTCTAAATACCAGCGGTAGCCCAAAACCAGCGTTAGGAGCCTCTAACGCTGGTTTTGACGGCTAATGCCAAACTCTAAATCTAGTAGTATGTATGGATGAATAAATAAATATTTTACAAAAAATGGATAAATCAGCAGACACCTGATCCAATGTAAGCAGTGATTTCTTTAAGAAAAATGAACATTTTGTTGAGAATATTGAATCAACACGTTGCTGCCCAAATGGTTGGAAAGATACAGTAATTGGTCTCACAGGAGCCTAAGGGAGCCTGTTAAGTTATTCGCTACTATTCGGTTTCATTGCTGATTAAAATAAAACCATAACACAACAAGAACAAAGGAGAATAAGATAAATCAAAATGACAGTACAAACAAGTCATGCTTACCATGGAGCAGAGAGCCAAACAATATATAGAATGATTCTCATCTGATTGAAAATAAATACAAAAGAAACCCTGAAAAAAGTGTTTTTTTTGGGGGGGTGCTAAAATAAAATTGTTGAGAAAAGACTCAAATTGGTGTAACTATTTTATATGTTCAACTAGGGACAGAAGCAATAAAGATGACACAGTGGTGTGCACAGCAGAAATTATTAGGTTGTGCGTCCAGGAAATTTTATGTAGTTCTTGAGTATTATTATAGAAGCTCAAACATACAAAAATATATAGGCTTCTATCTCAGGGAATATATAAAGTCCATTGGTTGCCTTAAAGTGATCTGCTGCTGCCATTTAAAGTGAAGGTCAGTTTAGATGAATCGGTGCCCGGTTTTTAATAATCCTATTAAAAACAAGGGCACTTTAATTCATCAAAATTGACATTTCACTTGTTTTCTTCAAAAACTTACCTTTAAATCCTAACAGCCGCTCCAGCGATTTCCCCGGCCGTCGGAAGCCTCTTCATACATCAGAAATGACAGATCCGGCTTCCTCCAATCATGGCTTTCCCCCCAGGGGAATCATGGCCTGGGGAAACGCCGTGATTGGAGGAAGCCGGATTCGCAATTTACAACCCGCAAAGAGGGCTTGCGATGGGCGGAGGAAGTGCTGCAGCGACTGTCAGGATTAAAAGGTAAGGTTTTGAAGAAAATGAATGGAATGTCAATTTTGATTAATTAAAGTGTACTTGTTTTTAATAGGATTATTAAACACCGGGCACCGATTCATCTAAATTGACTTTCCCTTTAAGCAACAGTGAGTTCAATAATAAGGTTCCAGTGATGATACCAAGCACACCGGGAATGCACATCTATAGTAGCACAGGAACATATTTTTAAAATGGCATATGAAAATTAAAACCTGGGTATACACTGTTACCCATAATGCAGCTGCACTGCCTCAGAAGAGTTATACAACCAAAATATTTATACATATTATTTATAGATTTTAAAATCTGGGAAACACATTGTTTGAAACTACTACTGTATATACATTAGGGTCAGATTAACAGTGGTGCACTTTTTTTTTTCACTTGGGCTCTAACTACGCTCAAAGTAAAATTTTAACGTGGCTGGGTTAGAGCAAGTTGAAAGTAAAAAGTTAGCGCAAGAGCAAAAGTCTGATGCACGCTAACTTCAGTATTTCAGATACTGCGACTTCTCCTAATAGAAATGGGGCACACTGTTAAAAAACCTAACATTTATCTCTTGCACGCTAACTCGACACCACGTTAGATCAACTGCGCTAAATCCGAAAGTAGTTATGAATGTTATGAAAATGTTCTTTTTAGTTTAAAGTATATATTTATATATACAGTATATATATATATATATATATATATATATATATATATATATATATAGTATATGTGGCAAAAGGACTGTAGTATTAGGACCAGTCGAATTGGGGCACCTTGTAAGTGGTGACTGGCTAAGCAAAATATGGCCATATTGTGTGACTAAGTTCCCAATATTATTTAAAAAGAATAGTTGTCTCTTGATGTATTTGCAGGCAATTTTTTGCAGCAGTTCAAAAAATAGTTTGTGCTTTTGAAAATGGATGTGCGCTGATACCTTTTTGTTTGTGCAATTACTGGGTCATATTGGCAGCACTCCCAGTTTGGATTTAAACTTTTTGTAAGGTGTGCTAAAAAAACAAATTTTGTATTTGTGTATATATATATATATATATATATATATATATATATATATATATATATACAGTATACAGTGGTTCAAGGAGGGCGAAGCCTCATTCTCCAAGGTTCACTTGGGGTGGATACCAGAGGATCGGCAGGGTGCCTTCCTTGAACCCCCAGGCGGAGGCAATAAAAAAAAGTGTAGTTGGGGGAATTACATTACAGTGGGCTTTACCCACAGTCATAGAGCCCTTGGATATAAGGATGGAAACTCTGTTAAAGAGGATGTTTCAACCTATCGAATATTTGTTTTTACTGGCGACACAGTTTTCTGAATTTACCTATGATATATATATATATATATATATATATATATATATATATATATATATAGGTAGCCATCACTTTACGCCGGGGTTAGGTGCCAGAAGGATTGGTTGCAAATTGAAAACATTATAAATTGAAACCCAGTTTATAATGTAAGTCAATGGGAAGTGAGGGAGTTAGGTTCCAGGCCCCTCTCAAAATTGACATAAGTAACACCTAATACATTATTTTTAAAGCTTTGAAATGAAGACTTTAAATGCTAAGCAGCATTATAAACCTAATTAAATAATCACACAACAGACTGTATCATGAAACTAAGTTTAATAAACAAATAAAAAAAATATTTTTTCTGCAAACAGTTCTCTGCATTGTTAGCATGTTAGATAATATTGGGTCTGCACCTATTCTATGCATTTCAATCTGGATTGATTAATCAGTTAGGCACCCTTACCTCAAGCAGCTGGACAGGAAGATAATAGGGAAGTGGCTGCTAGATCTTGTTGCATTGAAAGCTGCTCGATAGCTAAGGTCTGTTCTGTGTACACAGATTAATTTCAGTCTGCTAAGCTTGCACAACTTTGCTGCAACACAAGCAGACAGCTACACCTACTGGCTATTTTAATTAGTGCACTGCTTTTCAATGTTTTTCAATAGCAGTCACATGACTGAAAAAAAATGTTGCTATTCTGAAACGGCGCAAATTGAACTGGCGTAAACCGAGGGCCACCTGTATACACACACTCACCCATCTCTCTCTCTCTCTCTCTCTCTCTCTCTCTCTCTATATATATATATATATATATATATATATATATATATATATATATATAATTATTATTTTTTTATTTTTTTAAAAAGAGGACTTTTTTCTGTGTGAAGAACATTGGAATTTAAAGTAATTATATTCAAAAGACAATAAAACACATTAAAAATTAATAAAATCAAATTGCATATTTCAAGGTTTTTGACTGGAAAGGGCTCAAAAGCGTATATAAAGCGTATATAAATATATAAATGTATATGTGTATGCATGTGTAATTTACACATATAAACAAATAAATGCACAAGTACATATATATATATATATATATATATATATATATATATACAGGGAGTGCAGAATTATTAGGCAAGTTGTATTTTTGAGGATTAATTTTATTATTGAACAACAACCATGTTCTCAATGAACCCAAAAAACTCATTAATATCAAAGCTGAATAGTTTTGGAAGTAGTTTTTAGTTTGTATTTAGTTATAGGTATTTTAGGGGGATATCTGTGTGTGCAGGTGACTATTACTGTGCATAATTATTAGGCAACTTAACAAAAAACAAATATATACCCATTTCAATTATTTATTTTTACCAGTGAAACCAATATAACATCTCAACATTCACAAATATACATTTCTGACATTCAAAAACAAAACAAAAACAAATCAGTGACCAATATAGCCACCTTTCTTTGCAAGGACACTCAAAAGCCTGTCATCCATGGATTCTGTCAGTGTTTTGATCTGTTCACCATCAACATTGCGTGCAGCAGCAACCACAGCCTCCCAGACACTGTTCAGAGAGGTGTACTGTTTTCCCTCCTTGTAAATCTCACATTTGATGATGGACCACAGGTTCTCAATGGGGTTCAGATCAGGTGAACAAGGAGGCCATGTCATTAGATTTTCTTCTTTTATACCCTTTCTTGCCAGCCACGCTGTGGAGTACTTGGACGCGTGTGATGGAGCATTGTCCTGCATGAAAATCATGTTTTTCTTGAAGGATACAGACTTCTTCCTGTACCACTGCTTGAAGAAGGTGTCTTCCAGAAACTGGCAGTAGGACTGGGAGTTGAGCTTGACTCCATCCTCAACCCGAAAAGGCCCCACAAGCTCATCTTTGATGATACCAGCCCAAACCAGTACTCCACCTCCACCTTGCTGGCGTCTAAGTCGGACTGGAGCTCTCTGCTCTTTACCAATCCATCCACGGGCCCTTCCATCTGGCCCATCAAGACTCACTCTCATTTCATCAGTCCATAAAACCTTAGAAAAATCAGTCTTGAGATATTTCTTGGCCCAGTATTGACGTTTCAGCTTGTGTGTCTTGTTCAGTGGTGGTCGTCTTTCAGCCTTTCTTACCTTGGCCATGTCTCTGAGTATTGCACACCTTGTGCTTTTGGGCACTCCAGTGATGTTGCAGCTCTGAAATATGGCCAAACTGGTGGCAAGTGGCATCTTGGCAGCTGCACGCTTGACTTTTCTCAGTTCATGGGCAGTTATTTTGCGCCTTGGTTTTTCCACACGCTTCTTGCGACCCTGTTGACTATTTTGAATTTGCAATTCTAAGAGTGCTGCATCACTCTGCAAGATATCTCACTATTTTTGACTTTTCTGAGCCTGTCAAGTTCTTCTTTTGACCCATTTTGCCAAAGGAAAGGAAGTTGCCTAATAATTATGCACTCCTGATATAGGGTGTTGATGTCATTAGACCACACCCCTTCTCATTACAGAGATGCACATCACCTAATATGCTTAATTGGTAGTAGGTTTTCGAGCCTATACAGCTTGGAGTAAGACAACATGCATAAAGAGGATGATGTGGTCAAAATACTCATTTGCCTAATAATTCTGCACTCCCTGTATATACACATACAAATATTTAGACATATCTATATACATTGGAGCCCTTTCCAGTCAAATGCCATTTTTCTTTATTTAAAAAAAAAAAATCAGTTATTTACTTATTCTTAGACAGCTTGTTTAATACCTGCTTTATTAGAATATCAATAAAAACTGTGGTTAGGAAACAAATGAGGGTAAAATGGAAATTTGGTCTGTATATGTATGCATATGTATTTATGTGTTTATATATGAATATATTTCTGTAAATACTTATATACAAAACATATACATACACAAATACATATGTACACACATATAAATATATTTAGACATATGTATGTATGTATGTATGTATCTCTATGTTAAAGCCATTTGCCTGACTTTTTTTTTTACACCTAAGACCTCATATCTTTTAGCCCTTATAACTTTTCAATGCAATTTTTTATAAATAATTTTCATTAGACAGTTTTATTACGAGTTTAACTGTACTTTTAAATGTATTTTTTATGTGTTTTGTGCAACTTTTTGTCTTGTGTAACAGTTAACCAGTGCTCTGAAGTTGCGCTATTCCAACACGCGTTAAATTCAATTGCGCTCTAGCAAACGTGTTTACTTTCAACTTGTAATACACATGCTACTTCCGACGCACACAAAGAGCTGCGATAAACCCCTTATCGCTCGTGCTCAACAGTTAGCGTGCCGCTCGTACTCTAGCCTTAAATATCTATCTCTATAGCAGCTTAATTTGCAGGTCTCATATTTGCTTCTAAAAAAAACCTTTTAATCTTTTCTTTTATTATATTAAATAAAATTTTCACCAATACTGATAAGTAATGTATTTCTATAATGTTTTTCATACAGCCTTTAATACTGTACTTAAAAGGTATAACTCAAATTGCCAGATCTGGAATTATTACATTTGCTAGAAGGCAAAACATTATGTTTATATCTTTCTTATCTTGTATATCAAGGGAAACAAATGGAAATGACATTAAAACTTTCCCCAAGGGTAATTATAGGTGAGTATTTCTGCCGTTTTATTTTTGACTTACGTCTTTGTGCACTGAAGTGTGAGATTGTTTTTTTCCAGAAGCTGAATTTAGAATTACAACTAATACAATCAGGAGTCAAAAAATATTAAAGGGTTTAACCAACTATGAAGAGAGTTTACGCTTGTGTGACACAGTTATACAGGACAATGTTGTTTAAATGAGATATACTGTATGAAGCCGTTCAGCAGGACAATTCATTCAAGAAGGAAAACAGAGCCTTAGGGAAATGCTGCAGCATGTGTGCCAATTGCCAAGCGCATGAAGGTTGGTCTTTGTTCAGTGCAGTATGTTTAACTTTAATTATATATATATATATATATATATATATATATATATATATATATATATATATATAGTAAACAGTCAAAAAGAGAGCACTCGCTGTGATTAAAATCCATGTTAATTTAGACGCCTAAATAAACACCGATTTTAATCACGGCGAGTGCTCTCTTTTTGACTGTTTACTGGTTACGCTTGGGATACACCCCAGATTATAAATACAAAGTGAGTGCTGGACTCTTGCACTTCTATATATATATAACAAAAGTTATGCTTACCTGATCAATTAATTTATTTCCTGGCATGGAGAATCCACAATTTCATTCCAATTACTAGTGGGAATTCAACTCCTGGCCAGCAGGAGGAGGCAAAGAACACCCCAGCAGAGCTGTTAAGTGTCACTCCCATTATCCATAATCCCCAGTCATTCGGCCGAAGGAAAATGGAAATAGAAGATGACACAAAGGTATAGAGGTGCCTAAGGTTTATACAAAAAAACTGCTGTCTTACAACTAATTAAGGGTGGGTCGTGGACTCTCCATGCCAGGAAAGAAAGCAATTTATTAGGTAAGCATAAATTCTGTGTTCTTTCCAATGGCATGGAGAGTCCATGATTCCATTCCAACTACTAGTGGGAACCAATACCCACCCAAGCTAGAGAACACAGAATGGAAGAGAGGGAGAACAAGACAGGTGGACCTAAACAGAAGGCACCACCACTTGAAGAACTTTTTTCCCAAAAGAAGCCTCAGCATAGTTGCTTGAAGGTAAAATTTTAGAGCACGCAAGAAGAAGGGTTAGGACAAAAATAAGGACCAACAATTTCCTGATTGATATTGCGCCAACACTACCTTGGGAAGAAATCCCAACTTAGTACGAGGAACTGTGTTACGCTCCTCGCTTCTGCGGCTCTGTTGCTTAGCAACATCCTTTGCCTCTGAAGCTGTCTCACTCTGCTGACACACTCCCTGAAGTTGTCCCATTCTGCTCACGTCAGTCTGGGTCCAAATTCCGGCGTGTCCTTCACTTGATGCCCGTTTGTTTTTCCTTGCTGTGGATTTGTGAGTACTCATTTGGATACTTTGTTGCCTGATATTCTGTTAACGGACTTTGCTTGCTTGACCACATCTCTGTTTAAACCTTTCAAACCTGAGGATACTTTGCTGCCTGATATACTGTTAACGAACTTTGCTTACTTGACCACGTCTCAGTTTAATCCTTTCAAACCTGAGGATACTTTGCTGCCTGATATACTGTTAATAAACTTTGCTTGCTTGACCACATATCTGTTTAACCCTTTCAAACCTGAGGATACTTTGCTGCCTGATATACTGTTAACAGACTTTGTATGCCTGACCACGCCTTATCCCTGCTTAACCCCTTTCAAATCTGAGTTTACCTTGTTGCTTGATCTCACGTTGCTAATTCATTGCCCGCCTGACTACGTCTATTTCCTGACCCCTTATCTACAATCAAGCTTCCTTGTGGTATTCCCTGGAATCTGTGTGTACCAACTCACCTTGTTTGATTCTTTTCCTGTGAGGCTGTCGTGGGGTCAGGTCCTGGTTTATACTCAGTGTGCTAGTGTGTTGTTAATAATCATTCTAGCATTTGGGTCTGATTCTGGACTTTACCTAACCTGACAAACTGCCTTATCCGCATGAAAGATAAGGAGAATAGCACTGCCGAGCCGAAAGCTCAGAAACTCTGAGAGACGAAGAAATAGCAAGAAGAAACAAAACTATCATTGTGAATACTTTCGGATGGAGAGCTTACTCCCTGTGATGAAAGGTCTGCCTGCTCAGACGTCTGCTACCCAGATGTCTATGCCTGGGATGTGAAAGGCAGAGAGGAGACAATTGTGAGACTCCGCCCATTGGAGAATGTGATTTACCTCCTTCATAGCTAAGGAACTCCGAGTTCCTCCGTGGTGGTTGATGTATGCCACTGAGGTGATGTTGTCCGATTGGAATCTGATAAACCGGACTAAGCTTAGTTGTGGCCAGGCTGATAGAGCATTGAAGATTGCTCTCAACTCTAGGATGTTTATGGGGAGAGAAGACTCCTCTCTTGAGTCCAAAGACCCTGAGCCGTTAAGGAACCCCAAACTGCTCCCCAGCCCGACAGGCTGGCATCTGTCATCACAATCACCCAGGATGGTCTCAGGAAGCATGTACCCTGAGACAGATGGTTCTGTGAAATCCACCAAGATAGAGAGTCTCTTGTTAGGGGATCTAGAACTATCCTCTGCGAGAGAACCGAGTGGTCTCGGTTCCACTGTCTGAGCATGCACCCTGATTGAGAGAATATAAAAAAAAAAAACCTTAAATGTCTGAATCCTCTATCAGACATTAAAATAAATACATGTAGTTATTATGTGTGCTTCCATTAAGATAGCACGCTCAGAGGACTTATATAAAATCATCAGCAATAAAAAAGGAATTGTTGGTACACATCACTGAAAAATAAAATAATTTAAAAAAACTAAAAAAAATTCTTAGGAGAGCCTGCCCTTGAAAAGATTGTTCTACACCGCTGTGGCAATAGCGCAAAATGCGATCGCTACCAGGCAAGAATCAAAAGCCATCTCCTGATACAGGAGAAAACACACTGAATCCCCCAATACAGAGCAGGAATAAAAATTTACACCACCAAATAGCGGATGCCTCCGTTCACCTGAAACCCTGAGGTGCAGCAGCTGACATCCCTTAATATGCCTCCAAATAAGGAACCATCACCAGATGTAATCTAAAGGTGATTGACAGATTCCTAAGACGGTAAATTGATAAAGAGCCGCACCAAGAGTGAAACCCATTGCCGCCATGCTTGAAAATAGGATACCTAAAAATAACAGGCTCCTTGCCCGCCATAATACATAGAAGGGCCGAACCCGGGATATTAAAATCACATAAAAGCACTTATTAAAGGGACCCTCCCCACGAAGGGTACAGCTAAGCAAAAGGCTGTCAAGCGATCAAGGCCACAAAGCTGAGCTTACTCACAGTTATATTGAAGACCAAGAATACACAACTGTCTCCCACACAGTTCACAGGGAGATGTCATATAGGCCTGCCGCCTCGGATCACAGCCGCACTCCCCTTCATGCTACATCTGCAGATCTCGATGCAGAGAGAAAACAGAGAGAGGAGTGCTTTTCTTTTATCAGGTTATCACCCCGGGATGAGACCCCCAAGGAAGGCACCTGTATAGAGGCAAAATCGATATACCTGAACTCGTTGCTAATTCCAATACGCTACTCTTAGGCTCAGCGTATGCATCAGAGGTCCCATAACCTTCCCTCTCGCCAGACCCTTCAGGTGTACCAGCAGGAAGGGAAATAAGATACTCCCCCCGCTCTCACAGTCTATACTCAGTCCACTAATAAAGGCCTCTAAAACCTGATAATGGACAGAGAGCAGAGATGCTGTCGAAATTAAGCGCTCAAAAATACGCTGTTAATAGAAAACATCTGGGCCTGTCTTTAAAAACAAAGTTGCTGCCGATGTGAAAATCACTGGCAGTAAAAAACTAAAATTAGAGTTAAGCTCAGTGTTTCTAGTTAAGAATTGTACCATTGACCTTATAGACAGAATCCTGAGACATAGCAACTCATTTCCCATAAGCTTTTAGTAAATTAAATGCCCTTAAAGTGGAAATAAAAAGTGTCTGCCCCCCTTGAGATCAAATCAATAGGTGGTAAAAAAAAGTCCCCCACCCTTGGCCCTTAAGGCCCCCTCACTTAAACCACAAGCCATAGAGGGATAAGGGAATTCAGGGACTTACCAGTCTTGCAGCTTTCTCAGCAGCTCCCAGTCTGCAAAGAAAAATCTTCATCCTGACAGGGACCTTAGAGCTTAAACTGTGGGGCAGGCACTGCAACTCTGGTATGACAGACTCAGACGACCTCTGACAGGGACCTGGTGAGAAAGGAAAAGCAGAGTAACCAACCCTGGTTTTCCATTTAGGGGTTAGCATACATGTTGGAAGGTAAGCAAGGACTACCTCACCGTCTTCCAACTGCTAAAAGCCACCATTACGCTTACTTAAGAGGATTACATGGACACAGCATAGCCCCAATCCTTGCTTGCAGGGAAAAGTACCCATTAAAGAATTCAATATCTTTAGGCACCATCTTTGTACATCCTCCCGATGTACAAGGCAAATAATGACTGGGGATTATGGGCAATGGGAGTGACACTTAACAGCTCTTCTGGAGTGTCATTTGCCTCCTCCTGCTGGCCAGGAGTTGAATTCCCACTAGTAATTGTAATGGAATTGTGGACTCTCCAAGCCATTGGAAAGAAATATATATGTTGCGGGTAAAGTCAGATATTGGGTAATCCTAAAATTACCCGGGTAAAATAGACATTAACCAAGCAGCTGTGGATAAAGCCCGATGTATGATCATAAATCCCCTCAGAGTGCGGAGTCACCGCAACAAACATATATACAATGCACTGTAATTCCCCAATCTTCACTATCTTTTTTGCCTCCACCTGGGAGGTTCAAGGGGGGCAAAACCACCCTTGTAAAAATCATTCCCCAAGGTTCACTTGGAGTGGATGCCAGAGGATCAGAGGGGTGCCTTCCTTGAACCCCCCCAGACGGAGGCAAAAAGAAATAGTGTAGATGGGGAAATTACAGTACATTGGGCTTTACCCACAGCTGCTTGGGTAATGTCTGTTTTACCCAGGTAATCCTAGTATTACCCAGATTTCTTACTTTACCCGTAACATATACACACATACACATTGAGCGCAGCAAATAGTAAAACAAATAACTTTAAAATGAGAGATAAAAAACAGCAATAGACAGAATTATTTCACTAAACTGCTGCTGTGATTTTCTATTGTGGATCCATTTTAAAGAATAGATTGCACTAAAACTTTATTATTTAGTGACAGTTCACTAAGTGTGTCACTACATAGTAGACAGTATGGCCAGCCGTCTGGTAGATTCTGACCCAGCCAGACAGGCTATATTGACATTTTTGCTATAATCAAGTTACCCTAAGGGGTCGATTTATCAAACTCTTCGCAACCCTTTGACTGCAGTATCTCACAAGAGAACCTGTAGTCCGTATTAATTGGCTAATCTGATTCTTCCCAGTCTCGTCCGATCGGGAAGATTGACAGATCCTGCCTACGCGTGATTGGCTGTGCGCAGGCAGGGGGGTTAGGATTGTACGTGAGTGCAAAATAGCGCTTGTGTGCAATGCTGAATTCCGGCAGCAGAATTCAGCCCGCCAGAGGCGAACTGCGGTGGACAGGGGCGTGTATGTGTGCCCCTGTCCGCCGCAGCTTAATTAATCGACCCCTAAGTACTACCTGGCCCCAAGCACCATAAACCCTAACTACAACCTGGCCCCACCTCAGTTACTATTAGTGCTTACAGAATACCGGCTTACCAATGCCCCAACACTAGTCGTATGCCTAATTGTAAACTGGTCCCTCAGTGCACCTTCGCTTCAATCTAACCTGGCCCCACTACAAACCACTAAGCACACACTGGATTTCCTACATGATCACCCATCTGGATATTTCTATACAGAGCCCCCATAGCATAACCCAAACAATTAAGTGACATGTCCAAAGGTCACCCTCCAGTATTGAACCCCTGAAATAAGTAAAAAAGTTCTACCTTAAGAGCAATGTAGGCATAAGAAATGTGGATTAGGAAGTATTGTAATAGAGGGGCCAAGTGGCAGTTAAAGATAGTAATGTGTGGGAGGATGGGTAGTCTGTGTCATGGTTAGGGTTAGTAGCAGTTGGGGGACCAGTTTAGATGGCTTTGATTCATAGTATTTAGCTGGGTTACGGTTTTGTGCTCCCACTATAACATGGAACTATAATTACATGATGTCCCACTCTACTTTTTGCTGTAAAAGGAATTATATAGCATTGCTTCATACATATTTCACTGCTTCTTTTTATCTAAAGCACAACTTTCGTGTGATAGACAAAGCATAGCACAAATATCTAATGTGGACTGAATAAAGAGAAACATTGCTTTGTGTTTCCATTTACCTTAAAAAGAAAAATTGCAGCTCCTACATTGTAACCACCCGTAAATAACAGGGTAGGTCGTAGCATGGTAGGTAATGGGTTTTGTTTAGAACTTAAAATGTTTAAATGCATAATAAACATTAAAAACCCTGATCCTCATATGATTTATACTTTGTTGTTTTACTTTTATTCAATATCACTCCTCTAGATCTCCCCTAATGGAAGAAACAGCTCACCTGCACTTGTTTTGCATTGTATTTAATTTCCTAAGTATTCTAGAAGGTGAGGAAAGACCTAGGATTTTTATAAATGATATCATTGTAAATAACGGAAGGAGAATATGCTGGTGTACTATATATGGAGAGATTCTCCTACGCACTGCTCTAAGCTCCTTTCTGATAGATCTGCATTTGTACACTATGTACTGTTACTGAAGTACACAGACTCAGTGTTATGTTATATTGCTGTTCCTCTTGCTCAGTATAAGAATTATTCTTTTTAAAAAGCAGACGTACTGCATGGTTCAAAGAATTGGGGAGAGGAATAATTTACAGTTGCCAGGGGTAAAGAAGGAGCATTCCTCAACAGAGCTAGCTGAATTATTGTGCATATAAAGTAAAATGTATTGGTTTGATTATGATACATATTTAGCATTTAATATTGTCATTAAAAAAATTAGAACAATTAGATAGCAACACCTTTACAAAGAGACCAATGACGGATGACATGCAATAGTTAGTTTAATACCACAGGGGTAAATTACTAATATATTAGGATTTCCTGGCTCTAAAAAAAAAGTGTATGCTACATTTTTTCTAATAAAGGAAAATAATACAGCATTGCAATATGCATTACTTATTTTGCTTGTTTTTTTTTTTCCCATGAAGTACCTCTGAAAACAGTGATTACTCCACTTATTTAATAGAGGCTGGAGTGCCACCATCTTATCAAAGTATGGTGTAATCCCCTCAACATAATCCAAGCAAAAGGACATTGACCTCTGTCCCTAAATAGCCACACAATGAAATATACCATATTTCTCAAGGAGTGTATTAGATAACTATTCTTAACATGATTGTAAATCCAAGCGTATGACAAACATTAGGATTTAAACCAACAAGATGCAATGTGGGGAGAGAGATCGATGACAGAAATAAATCCTCTGCTCTAAAGGTCTGTCAGTATATTTATGAAAATCTTAGTAGTGCTATACAAATAATATATCAGTTTATGGCAGGGTTATAAACACAATACAAAAAAAATAGAAACCCTAATCAACCATGCATCTACTAGACCATACAATTAATATAAATATCTGAATTCTTTTATTTAGTTAATATCCATGAACATATTGAAATATATTTGCAATAAAAGGAAATGAAATAATATTATATGCGCTTGAAAACTATTTAAATATGCTATGCAAAATTCATACACGCTTATATTAAAAACCCACCTTATTTATAAATAGTCTTTATTTATTTAACACAATGGGACTAAAAACCTTTAACATCCAAGTAATACAATTCTAAACAGTGTTTATAAAACAATAGGATAATATATATATCCTGCTATTTAACTGCAATCCTAATACAAAATTAACTTACAATCTCAGAACTTGCACAGATGAGTTACTTAGCCAATCAGATACAGATTTAAACAATATATATATATAGGCTGTGAAATGCTAACTTGAAAAAACACACTGCTTCTTTAAATCTATTAAATACAAATTGACTATGCATATAACTTATCTTGCAAAAACCTTGAATACGTTACCAGAGTAAAAAGCAGTCGATATCCAATATTCCTTGGTAGGAATTATTTTACCTCAGATCACCAATAAGTGTATATCGCAATCAATGAGAAAGGTAGATTAGCTTTGCTCAAGTAAAGTGGTATTTCACGCCCAACAGGAACCAGTTACAAGTTTTAGCTTCAGCAGGAAATCTGTCCTTCTCTCTATTGCATTCACTTTTTATTTAGTTTTTCATCATTGGTAAATTGTGGGTGGCCCTCCTGGTCCCTTCTGATTGGGTATTTGGAATACCTGATTGGATTGGCCCTTAACGGAGTTGAGCATGTTTACTATGGTAACGCATCTTTTGAACAGTAATTCCCTTAACTGTCCTACCGGTATTGGCCCTTAGGTGGCATCATTACAATCAGACATAGCAACATTTGAAACAACTTAAATCAGTATTTTTATGAAATGGTTATTCATTTTATCATAATTTACTGCAACAACTATTCACAATATTTGTTTTGGATAAGTTATATCTTAATGAATTTTCTGATCATTTTGATATGAAATATCAAATACATCTAACATTATATTAAAATAATTTATATTTCATTTAGCCTAACAAAAAAAAAATGTATATTTCATAGTCATATCATATCAAAGTAACTTCCATATCTTCATCTCACTATATTTTAAAAGATGTATTTAAAACTTTATAAACATTTATTGCACATTTATATGATATGACTTATTTCACCTCACGCAGGCACTCCATCTGAAATAAAGTAATAAGTGTCATTAATTATTTCTTTCCAGGTCCACAAATATTTATTTAAAAACACATATCTATATATATATATATATCTATATATATATATATATATATATATATATATATATATATATATATATATATATATATATATATATATATATATATATATATATATATATATCTCATATCCACTAAAATATATACAGTTGTTTTGAAATCATAATGTAAGCCATGTGTCTTCACTGTATGCTGTATGTTCAGAGTCATACCTTAGCATTTGTCTGTGTTTTCTCTGTGTTATCAGCCACACAGCATGAGCCATTCAAACAAATCTGTGCCAATTACCAGTTCCCCTTGAAAAATGCTTGCAGTTCTCACATTTCCTCAGACGGATCGGCATCTCTCTTGGAGGAAATCCATATATGGGCCTGTGTCCTGCTCTATGCATCAAAGTGTTGTCATCCAACATTGGTTCCCAGGCAATCATACAGATGGTTAAATAAACTGTGTTATATTTCAGTTCCTTGCTAAATTATACAATTGCATAATTTAACATATTGAGTGTGTGAGATCTCCCAGAGACAATCCTTTGTTCTCATTTTAGCCAAGAATGTCTCCTGTGCAATTGAAGAAGTGGGGGAGAACTGAACCTGTCTGTTTAGCATAACTTTAACAATGAGTGTGAGAGATCTCTTAGAAATAATCCTTTGTTTTACAGACCATGTGCACATCCACAGATTTATTAAATAAAGATAACTATACTTCTATATATTATTTAATAATATTTCAAATACCTTGACAGGTCAATATCTAAACATTTAGACAGTCCACCGGTGGAAGGGGAATAACCTCGAGTCAATTCACTCTGAAATACTTGTACACTTAACCAAAAGGTTGATTGGTGTCTCACCACCAGAAATCGAGTCCGTATAACTTACGGTTGTGCCTCCTAGCAAAGATTAGGTCCGTAGTTGTCCAATGGATCCTGGTATACTTTCTCACAGAGCCAGGCTGCGGTCGTGGGACAGGTAGAAAGTGGAAAGACGCTGGACTCCCAATCGACCAGGCGAAGGGGCGTGTTGCATACACGCTGACATCCTATGCGTAGTACAGCCGGATCCAATGCTTGTTACCGGGGGCGTGTCGCCCAAGTGTCACCACCATGTCCACCAATGAAAGATTTCAGGAGGTTCCGTCGGCTCATCAACGATAGTCAGAAGAGTGAGGTAAATCCTGTAACCAACCGGGAGCTCTAGGAAGGTAGAGGACTCTTAGGCAGGGCGCCGTTTCGCTCAAGCAGGCAATAATAGCTTCACCATAAAGAAAACTGTGAGAGCAAACGGCAGGGTAAATTAAAACCAAGTCTTTTATTGTCCAAAAAGTTAAAAGTGGATGGTACAAACAGCAAGGAAAGTTGCACACAAGCAACTGGGGTAGGCAAGCTTACGCGTTTCGGCTGTTAGGCCGTAATCATAGCATGAGGTAGCCTATACCAGGTGATGCTTATATACACACATAATTAGTAAACATCACAGGTTAAAGGTTAAAACAACTCCCCTAGGTGTATTAATACTTAGTGTGCCAGAAACCGGTCTTAGAACAAATAGTACAAAATAATACAAAATATTTGTTACAACTTGAGAAATGAAATAATCAATAGCAGTGAATAAAAGCATTATAATGAAGATATTATATTATATTATAAAACACTTTACAAGAAAAAACAGAAATGTTAAAGCGGCCCCATGATAGAATAAAGGATGTGATACTGGTACAGCACTAAAAGCTATAAATACAGGGGTGTATATATATATATGTAAAATTAAATGTATGAAAGTCCCTAGTTAGTAAGCACAAGATGGATAGTAAGCAGGACATATAAAATAAATAATTAATATATACTAATTTCAGGGCTGAAATGTTAACAGTGGTACCATAGATTCAAGAGCATATGAATATATATATATATATATATATATATATATATATATATATATATATATATATATATAAAAGTATGTATGGCAGTGTACCAAATGTACATTCAGCATAATACCCCTATAAAGTGTAGAAACAAGTACAAAAGCATTTAGCAAGTGTAGAACTATGCAAAAATAAATGAAATTAAATATATGTATAGGAGTGTTCACTAGTAATGCCATATAAAAGGCATGGAACCTAACCCAGGATATAGCAAAGGTAAAGTAAACCTAAACATATCTATAGGTCCTTATTAGGGATAAAAATGCCCTTTCTAAGCTATAACAACCTGGGTGGTGACTAAAGTGAATACCTATAGTTCCTAATAGATATACTCTATTGTATACAGAACATCTATTGCTGTGAGGAATATGTGTATAACTAGGGAACATAGAATTAAACTACAAAACGGGAATATTTGCTTTGGAGAATTGCTCGATTAACTTGAAGTATTGGAGTTTCTACACACTAGTAGTAGAATATTATTCCCAATAATCAATAAGGTCGAATTCGGAGTTCAGTCCATACAGGATTTTAGTCTCCAGCTTAAAAATCCACAGCATCTCCCGCTTCCCCAAGATAGTATCCCTATCACCTCCCCTTTTGGGATAAGGGACCATATCAATGGGTTGCCAGGAGAAGCAGGACAATTCTTTATTGTGAACCACTGAAAAGTGGTGTACCAATGGGGTAGATGCTTTGCCCACTCTAATGGTAGAGAGATGTTCTCTCACTCGAGATCTAACATCCCTCGTCGTAAGTCCAGTATATTGTTTGCCACATGCTGTGCACGTTATACAATATATAACATATGTAGAAGTGCAATTGAGGCAGAAGTTAATATCATATACTTTACCAGTTTTGCAAGATCTAAAGGTATCAGATACTATCAGGTACTCCCTCTTGTACACAATCTATCAGTCTGTCATCCGCAACCAGCATCTTGAAGTGATGTTTAACTATATTGCATACTTCTTCATATTGGGAACTAAAGTCAGTAACAAAGGTGACACCCTTGTATTTTTTCCCATTCTTTTGTTTGTCTTTGATTAAATCGGATCTATGCAATTTAGAAACATCATTGAAGCCTCTCTTAACAATGGTACGTGGGTAACCCCTTTGCAACAAGCGTTTGTTGACTTCCATCATCTACATGTGTACAGACACTTCACCAAAAAACCCAACAAATTGTTTTGTTCAATATGCACTCTTAGAGGTAGATTTACCAATGTCTATCTGACATGATATGCTGTAGGGTATCATGTCTGACAGACATCGCTGAATGCCGACAGCATACACTTTTGGCATTTATTATTACACAAGCAGTTCACCAGAACTGCTTGTGTAATGCTGCCCCCTGCAGATTCGTGGCCAATCGGCCGCTAGCAGGGGGTGTCAATCAGCCCAATCGTATAGGATCAGGCGGATTGAAGACTGCAGCCTCCGAGGCAGCGGACAAGTTATGGAGCAGCGGTCTTTAGACGGCTGCTTCATAACTGCTGTTTCCATTCAGCCCTTGTTATATCTACGTCATGGAGCTATTCAGAATTCATTAGTTAAAGTCACATTTGTCTGCTACTTGGGGAATGTAACGTCTTTAGGGCAGAAGAGGAGCAGCTAGACAGCAGCTTAAACGTAAGAAAAAAAAAGTTAAGTTAAAGTAGTAGATAGTACTACAGCTACACACAAGCAGCAGCAACAAAAGAAGATCACATATTTTTTTATTAATGGACTCAGGATTGGCTTATTGACTAACACAGGAAGCAATAAACTAACAAGGATTGTTATTGACTATTGTAAATTTAAAGCCTTATTCTGCTATTTATTATGATTTTACTTTATTTATAAAGCGCCAACATATTCCGCAGCGCTGTCCATGGTACAAACTAAACAGCATCTGTGCCCCCAAGAATACCACTTACATCAGGCTGAACTACTATACTAGTTAGTAATGTTCCTCTTATAATAACTTATAGGAAGACAGGATCTGTTCTTAAAAGGTTTTTTTTTAACAGATAAAGGCTTAAAACAGACACCAAAGACATTCAGGATAAGCTTACACAGCTCCTATCAAGGTGACTGCAAATACTTCATATGACTGCATACTCTGTCTGTGACTGTACTTTAGTACTTTAGCCTCTTTTATGGGAAGTGTTGTAACAGTCTGTTGGTCGAGTCTCCAACGTGCATTTCACCACTCTTTAGTGTTTTTTCAAGAAACAAATTTGTTTATAGGCTCATTCCTTCTTGAATTTACTAAAAACTTCCCAGAAGTTTTCAGAACTCCTTTGCTATATTGACCCTTTCTTTTTTTTACTAATAGCTTATTTAGAGATAAAGAAAAGCCCTCAACAATGACTCAAAAAACAGAAAAAGGAAAAAACAAAGAGAAAAAAAAGATGTGGGATAGGCCACAAATTTAGCAGAACTCTGAATATGAAGAAACCATTTTATTATTCATATAATTGTTACCTTTTATTGTATTCTTTCTATAATTCTAGAGCAGGGTGGGGAGAAGAAACTCGTCATTTCCCCATGACTCGTCTAATTTTCAGAACTTTTCCACCTACTCTGTTTCCAAAAATGATGTACATGCACTGCTGGGAAGTGATAAATATATAGAATGTGTGCAGGTGTATAGACAGTGGTATTTTATGACAAATAATATGTGTATGTGTTAAACTGCCTCATTTATTATTAATCAGGCGGACAATGTTCCCAGCCATGGAACGTGTAAACCCACATTTGGGGCCAGTAAGGTTGCATCTACTACGTGCATTTAAGATTCCACAGCTTGTCAATCATCCTAGGCAAATCAGTCCATTACAATTTTCTGCCACCTCTGGGGTCGGTAATGGATTAAGGTGAGGACTGCCGTTTCATACCTTGCATATACACTGCACCAGCTCAAAGGCTCCTTCCGCAGCTAGATACATTTAGTCCATAGAAGGTATTTAATATACATTAAAACACCCCTTATTGTGCAATGACTAAATGTAGGTACAGCAATCATGTTGGGATATTTTCATGTTTTATTGTGACCACGTGAGGTGAGTTATTAAAGCATTTAACATCCATCATCACCACTTACCTATCCCATTGGTAACCTTATTAATCATATGATAATCAGACTTTATCTAGCACTTATGTGGGGTTTTTTCAACGTGTCTTCAAATCTCTTACTCAAAATGATACTAAACTAAACTTGATCACACTGATGTTCTGTGTATCTAATTTGTTTTAGGATCAATAATCACATGACCTGAAAACTACATAACATAGCTGAAACTACGTAACAAAATTGCTCTAAAATTGGTTCATTTAAAAAAATATACAGCTAGATTATGAGTTTTGCGCTATGAGGGGTGTGGTGCTAACTTGCACGTTATTGTCACCGCTCACTTACCTACAGTGCTGGTATTACAGGTTTTTAGAAACTTGGCGTTAAAAGACAAGAAGTGAACGCAGAGCAAAATTGTGCTCCATACCGCACTCCAATACCAGCGCTTCTTAAGTCAGCGGTGAGCTGGTTGTACGTGCTCGTGCACGATTTCCCCATAGACATCAATGAGGAGAGCTGGCTGAGAAAAAGTCTAACACCTGCCAAAAAGCAGCGTAAAGCTCTGTAACGCAGCCCCATTGATTTCTATGGGGAAACAAAAGTTATGTTTACACCTAACACCCTAACATGAACCCCGAGTCTAAACACCCCTAATCTTACACTTATTAACCCCTAATCTGCTACCCCGACATCGCCGACACCTACATTATATTTATTAACCCCTAATCTCCCGCCCCCAATGTTGCCGCAACCTACCTACACTTATTAACCCCTAATCTGCCGCCCCCAACGTCGCCACCACCGTAATAAACATATTAACCCTTAAACCGCTGCACTCCCTCCTCGCAAACACTAGTTAAATATTATTAACACCTAATTTGCCTCCCCTAACATCGCCACCACCTGCCTACAATTATTAACCCCTTATCTGCCGTCCCCAACATCGCCGCCACTATATTAAATTTATTAACCCCTAAACCTAAGTCTAACCCTAACCCTAACACCCCCTAACTTAAATATAATTAAAATAAATCTAAATAAAACCTAATATCATTACCTAAATAATTCCTATTTAAAACTAAATACTTACCTATAAAAGAAACCCTAAGCTAGCTACAATATAACTAATAGTTACATTGTATCTAGCTTAGGGTTTATTTTTATTTTACAGGCAAGTTTGTATTTATTTTAACTAGGTAGAATAGTTACTAAATAGTTATTAAATATTTAATAACTACCTAGCTAAAATAAATACAAATTGACCTGTAAAATAAAACCTAACCTGAGTTACACTAACACCTAACCTAACCCTACAATTAAATAAATTCCCTAAATTAAATACAATTAACTAAATTCAATACAATTAGCTAAATTACAAAAAACAAACAAATACTAAATTACAGAAAATAAAAAACTAATTACAAGATCTTTAAACTAATTACACCTAATCTAATAGCCCTACCAAAATAAAAAAGCCCACCCAAAATAAAAAAAAACCTAGTCTAAACTAAACTACCAATAGCTCTTAAAAGGGCCTTTTGCGGGGCATTACCCCAAAGAAATCAGCTCTTTTACCTGTAAAAAAAAAATACAAACAACCACCCCAATAGTAAAACCCACCACCCACACAACCAACCCTCCCAAATAAAACCCTAACCAAAAAAACCTAAGCTCCCCATTGCCCTGAAAAGGGCATTTGGATGGGCATTTCCCTTAAAAGGGCATTTAGCTCTATTGCAGCCCAAACCCCTAATTTAAAAATAAAACATTATACCAAGTGTGCTTTTAAAATAGAACACATCTCTTATAAGGCGATCACAATATTAGAAATGTATTATGGGAGTAACCTGTGTTTTAATAGGAAAGCATTGCAGGCATATAACTTAATTAATTCAAATTGATTAAAGAGCTTGAGAAGAAATTGCTATAATTGTATACCTTTTATTAAAATACCTACTTTTACATTCAACATTTAGCTCATAAGACAAGATTTTTATGAGTCCTACAAACCTTCTATAAAACATAAAATTTTAAGGCTTTCATCAGGAAAAAATAAATAAGTAATGTGTTATATTTCAATAGTAGAACAGCAGTGAAATTCCAGTGATTGGGGACTCTCAAGAAGAAGTTTTGAAGTACAGTTAAGAGTGAAACAAATGGTTCATGGTATCTTTCTTTAAACGGAGAATATTCTCAAGCAAGCAGCTGATAAAAGTGAATTGTATTCAAAGCAGCTGCAGGAACACCCTTTCAAATGAGTTGTCTTTCTCTCATTAGGAGTTTAATTTCCGCTACTTTCTCTTGTTTATCTTTTTTATAGCCAATATTGCAATATTGGATTTCACAATATAGGTGGAGGTTTCAACAGGCAAACAATGCTATTTCAAATGACAGAATAAAGGTTAATGAGTTATTTGTAGACAATTTGTGAACACCCCAGCAGGTAAAATGGGTCATTGGGAACACATTAAAGTAAAGAAATTACAGTACAATGTCCCTTTAAGCATAAGCACTGTTAATATTGACACACATGCTGTGTAACATTGCAAAGTTGCATTTATTACTGTTAAGTTCAAAGCATAATAATATATTTGTTTATTACTGCATTATATTAAAGGGACACTGTACACAAACATTTTCTTTCGTGATTCAGATTGAGCATGAAATTTTAAGCAACTTTCTAATTTACTCTTATTATCAAATTGTCTTCATTCTCTTGGTATCTTTATTTGAAATGCAAGAATGTAAGTTTAGATGCCGGCCCATTTTTGTTGAACAACCTGGGTTGTCCTTGCTGATTGGTGGATAAATTCATCCACCAATAAAAAACTGCTGTCCAGAGTACTGAAACCAAAAAAAAGCTTAGATGCCTTCTTTTTCAAATAATGATAGCAAGAGAACGAAGAAAATTTGATAATAGGAGTAAATTAGAAAGTTGCTTAAAATCGCATACTCTTTCTGAATTACAAAAGAAAAAAATTGGGTTCAGTGTCCCTTTAACAGAGAACTCAGGGTGCTATGAAATATACATCAAGAGTGCAACATTCAGATTCATTATTTTAGAACCTCAACAACAAAACTGCCAGCTGTTCTCGTTTGGATAGAAAGTATTCACTGCATGCAAAATACACATTTTAAAAGCATTTAAAACCTGTAATTTTTTTTAGAATAATAGGCATCGTTTTGTAGTCCAAGGACACACCACTTGAAAGGATTTATGAATGTTATGAATGCAAATTAATTGTGCAATGCAATGTTTATTGTTATGCATAATTAAATATATTGGACTAGATTACGTGTGGAGCGCAATTATTTGCAAGCGAGTGATAACAGCTTTTTTTGCGCGTCAGAAATAGCATGCATATTACAAGTTGAAAGTAAACGCACTTGCTCAAGGGCAATCGTGATTTACACTTGTCGGGTTAGCGCATTTTGGGAGCTCTAGTAAAGGGAAGGGAAAGAAAAAAGTTGCATTAAACACAACAAAAATACACTTAAAACTACAGTAATAACTACATTTTTCTGTAAGTGAAAAACATTGGAATGTGAACTATTCATACAACTGTCAAGTTAGCGTGTGAGCGATAGGTGTTTTGCTCTATTGGCTGGGCTCCTATGGGAAGAATAAGTTAACCCGGTCACAATATTCGGTTATGCAAAACTGGGGAATAAGTTTAAACTTTTTACTTGCAATAAGCACGCTACCCAAAGCATGTAAAAAGCCTCAGTCTAAAGAAGTTTACGCTCAAAAGGGAACGCTAAATAGCGCTCCACTCATAATCTAGTCCATTATGGGAATGAAATAGTGTCACTCTAATTTGAAAGGCAGACTTTAATGTTCTTTACTCTACAGAAATGAAAGGAAGTACAGGAATTAAAGGAAGGCAAAGGGAGGATTTTAAAACATAAAGGCAGAATTAGTAGAATCTTTGGTGCACCTCTTGTATCCCCTGAAACGTTGTGGTCACAAATGTTCATTACCCTATTTACTGAGAAAAAGTCTTTATCATTATATATGCAGACAACGGTAAACATACATGTAATTGGTTTATCTGTAATGGAATATACTATAAACTTGCTGAGATTAGTTTTTCAGCATTAAACAAACTCACTGTAAACATGCAGAGTGTAACTCTTCCTTTCGCTTACAACCACAGCGCCACCCACTGACATACATATGCAATTGCACAACTTACCTTCTCATGCACACACACACCTACTCCACGCTTATACATGCACATTATCAAATTTTTCTAATAGAATTTACCCATTGGTTGTAGTGTTAGGTTGGTGACCAGATACTAATATTTGGCATACACAAAATAAATAAAATGAGAGAAGTGTTCAACTGGGAATAAACAAAGGCGTAAAAGCTTTTCCTATAGCTACTCACCACCAAAGAAGCAGCCTATTTTTGCTCAGAGAGTGTGCCTTTAACAAAGGAGAATATATTAGTCTGCCTAGAAAGCAGAGTCCAGTCCCAAAATACCAGGCAAGAGTTATCTGAACAAAGAAGATGCATCTGAACAAGGACTGTGATAATCACAGACATATATATTGTCCTTCTGTGGGCCTTGGCAAAACTTTCCAATCCAAACAAGACACTCAAGTCCCAAAGTACCTAGCAAACCCTCTCTGAAAAAGAGATATGGCAACATCTAACATACCTTCTTGCCCTCTGTGGGCCTAGTGAGTGAGGTGCACCCATACTCTTCTAAGCACATTAATCAATATATCCACATCTGGTTTCACACCATCATCCTTAAGAAAACTAGGATCATAAATTGCATACATAAAAAGAGAACCACTACACCAGAGAACATATTAGCTTCTCTAAGAGTGATACCCATGAACCAGACATGGATCCTTTGCACAATGTATGTAGATGGATATAGTTGCACCTCACTGACAAGGTGGAAGGAACATTGTGTACAAAAAGAGGCTTCTCCTGGGGGTGATGACTAGCTGCAGAACAAGCTATTGTGCTTTTGCTTGTTCCCTGTTTGAGCACTTCTCTTGTTTTGCCTGCAAATTATGACCTTTGGTGATTAGCCTCCCCAAAGCGTGATGGTGAGAAACCAGATGAGGACCCATTGCCCAATGTACCCAGAGTTATATATGGATGCACCTTATTGGCAAGGCCCACTGAAGACAGAAATGTATGTATGGTGGTGCCATGTCATTCAGAAGGGGATTTCCAAATATTTTCTCTCTTAGGCACAACCACACTGATATACTCCAAAAAAACTTCTCATGGAGTGGTAACTAGCCATAGGGCAAGCTATTATGGATGTGTTTATTCCTTGGCTGAGTGTTTCTCTCTATTTTTATGTATACACTTGTCTAATATTTTCAATGCAAAACATAAATTAATTATTACTGTAATTACATTCCCCACCCCACCCCCCAAACGTTTGAACCAAGCATACTTATCAAAATCAAATACAATAATTTCAGAAGACAATAAGATAAGACATTTTCTAAATTAAAATACAAAAAGTATATGTGCCTCCTGGATTTTTTTTTTTTTATCTCCTCAAGATCCTTAATGTAAGTAAACAGATTTAATAAATATCTGCTTCTGCTTTGACAGCATGTTCTGTTAGCTAATTGATAACAAAACATAACTGTAAACTGGAGCAACAAAATCTTGATGAATTAAAGAACATTTTCATTTATTTTCATTTTATTTTTTTACAAAAATAAACATCTTTTCACCTGTTCTATGGTAAGTGAACAGATAAAGCTTTGTGGTTTTAGAGTATTCAGCAGTAACCATTAGCTCTCAGCCTGAGAGTTATGTTGAAATACTTTTTCCTGTAGACAAGCACACACAGCAAGGATGGATGATCAGTGATGCTAAACTTTACAATTATATGCTGACTTGCTCTAATAATAAAGCATTCATTTTATTTCCACCTGATCAGCACTTCAAATTACAGATTTATTTTGTATCGTTTTCAGTCTATTGAATGCTATGATCTGTAGCCTTATAACAAAATGTATAAATATAGCTTCAAGGCAGTATTATTTTCTTATATTATACACTATATGGCCAAAAGTATGTGGACACCTGGCCATCACACTTATATGAGATTGTTAGACATCCCATTCAAAACCCATGGCCAATAATATGGAGCTGACCCCCCTACAGAATGTGTCTGTAGGCATTAGTGGCCATTCAGCCAAAAGTGCATTTGTAAGGTCAGGCATCAATATTGGACTAAAAGGACTGGCTTGCAATCTACATTATAAACTATCTCAAAGGTATTCAGTGGGTTTGAGGTCAGGGTTCTGTGCAGGCCACTTGACCTTGGTCACTTAGTCCTCCACACCAAACTCATCAAACCATGCATTCATGGACCTCACTTTGTGCACAGGGGCACATTCATGCTGGAACAAGAAAGGGTCTTCCCCAAACTGTTGCCACAAAGTTGGAAGCAACCAATTGTCTAAAATGCCTTTGTAGCATTAATATGACCCTTTACTGGAATTAAGGGGCCTAACCCAAACCTTAATAAAACAAAACAAGACTATTATACCTCCTACACAAAACTTTACAGTATGCACTTTGCATTATGGTAGGTAGTGTTTTCCTGGCATCCATCACACCCAGATTCCTCCATCTGACCATCTGACTGCCAGATAGTAAAAAGTGACTCATCACTCCAGAGAACACATCTTCACTACTCCAGTCCAGTTTCAGCATTCTTACACAAATGCAGCCAATGTGTACAGCTGCAAAGCCATTTCTTGATGCTCCAGAAGCACAATTATTGTTCTGATGTTGTTTCCAGAGTCAGTTTGGATGTCTGTAGTGAGTGATGCAACATATTATAGGCAATTTTTATGTGGTGTGTTTTAGCACTTGAGTTTGCATTATCTACCACTTTGTGAAAGCACTTTGTTGCACCTAGACACTTCCAATTTACAATAATAGCTTTTACAGTTGACTGGGGCAGCTCTTGTAGGACAGAAATTTGCTGACAAATAATTAGTAGTGGCGTCCACATATATTTGTTCATATATTGTAAGCTGTAGGGTATGCAGGGAGGAACATGAATAGTGCTCTCCAGGAGAACTAATTATCTTTCTCCTTGCATTATGTGTAAATCATAGCTGTCTATAAATGCAGGACCTAGTGATCTAGTTGGCAGCCCTATCTAGCACTGAAAAAGATATTGCTAGGTTCCAAAAACATTGGGCTACAACCCATCATAGATATAATGACCTCTAACCTTTTTTGCACTCTCATTGGCTAATCTTTGTTTTTTCCAACAAACCACCTATTAGGTAAACCATATTTTTAAATTTTTGTGGAGAGAAACAAGGCCAAGAGCGAAAAGGAGGGCTAAGTGGTTCATACCTTGTGAAAAGAGTTGGACAAATTGACAGACAGACTGGGAGTGGGTAGGCCCCAGCCTATGAGCAAGGCTAGGCTAGCACAAAAGAGCAGTGAGAGGGTTACATCCTTTTGTTGAGAGTGAGCGAACAAGAATAGTTAGACATAGTGTTAGAGAAAGGGGTGAGTGTAGGACCAGCAAGTGGCATGTCACATTAAGAATAATTCAATACTGAAATATGATTTTATAGTTTGAGGATATACTCATTAATACAAATTATATGACAAGAGTTAGACTGTTCAGCTATAGGGGCTGATTTATCACGGCCCGAATGGAGCCATATACTCCTGTTTCTTGCCAAGCCTTTAGGCTCGCTGGAAACAGGAGTTAAGATGCAGCGGTCTTAAGAGCGCTGCTCCTTAACTTTTACACCTCCTCTGAGGCAGCAGACAGCAATCCGCCCGATCGAATACGATTGTGTTAATTGATACCCCCTGCTAGCTGCAAATCTGCAGGGGGCAGCATTGCACAAGCAATTCACCAGAACTGCTTGTGCAATGATAAATGCAGACAGCATATTCTGTCGGCATTTATTGATGTTTGGTGGACAAGATTCGCTACAGCGGATCATGTCCGCCAGACACTTGATAAATCGGTTCCATAGGTTCCAGCTCCTATCTCCCCCCTGGTTGTTGCTTGGTAATCTTTAGGAATGGGGAATAAGTGAATTATAGACCACCTATCCCTCCATTTGAATTAATTAGAAGAGCATGAGACCCCTCATGTGAAAGAGGGAATTCCCTGGTTTAAATGAGGGATCGCCCCCCCCCCCCCCCACACACACACAAACTAACCAGGTGACAAATTCTTACATCATTGCTTCGATTTTGAGGTTCTGACAATTTTTCAGAAGGCTTTTGTTCTTACATCACCATACAAATATATATACACACACACACAAACACACACACACACAAACACACACACAGACAGACACACACACACACACACAGACAGACACACACACACAGACAGACACACAGACAGACACACAGGTATAGATGTATGCAAATATATTTAGGAATATATATTAAGAAATTCAAAGAACATTTTCCCCTATGTGAAGAACATTAATATTAATATTTAATAAAAAAATTGATGGTGAAAGGTTTTTGAGGGGAAAGGGCTCCAAAGGGTTTATATATTGCAGTGGTAATATTGCAATATCATGTCTGTGCTAACGATAGCACGCCACTTGTAATCTAGTCCTTAGTGCCTCATTAAAGAATACAGGTGTGTAATAAATATTCATGATGTAACTTTAGGAGGATAACTAATACAAACAAATGCACTTTTAATGCACTCAAAATGTTTTATGTAAGCAAAATAAAAATAAATAAATACAGAAAAAAATGTTTCTGCATGATACATGTTAAAATACTGGATTATAGAGTTTAACAGCATTAATGAGAACCTAAGATCTTTTTTTGTTCACTAATCAAAAAGAAAGCTCCTGCTAAAATGATATGTAAAAATGAAAGAACAAGTAGATTTAAAATTAATCAATACTAGACATGTGCATGGCGAAAAAATTCGGTTCGGTTCGGATCGATTCGGAATTTTTTGAAGTTCGGTTTGGATCGATTCGAATTCGGAAAATTTCGAATCGATTCGTTTCGGATTCGTTTCGGATTCATTCGGATTCGAAGAAATTTGGCTGGATTCAGTTCCATTCGGTTCGATTCGGTTTGGTTCGGAAATTCGGCAATTCAGTAAGTGTTAGGTGGGATTAGACTAGTATTATACTGTATATTAGGTGTTAACCTAACATACTGTATAATACTAGTGTAATCCCAATGGCCATCCGAATTTACAAATCGATTCGATTCGGTTCGATTTGGAAAATTCGGCAACATTTTAATTCGGAAATTCGGTTCTATCCGAATCGCCGAATTTTCTGAATTTCCGAATCGAACCGAATCGCACATGTCTAAGCAATACCATTTGTATGCCTATAATGCTCAAATGTGCCATTCTACATTAGCCTTATTGTCCTTGTCTATGTTGTACTTCATCATTATCTACAGCTCAATATCTCAAAAACTGAGCTTCAGTTTCCCCCCTTTAAACAACATCCCCATCATTCGAATCTGGGTTACTGTTGATAACTCTTGTGTCACTTCAGCCACTCCCCCCAACTTCCCTGGGTATCGCATTTAATAAAGAACTTTCAAATGCCTCTTACAATCAGCCAAAATCCTGACACTCAAAATTAAGATTTTAGTGCACTCATTTATCAAATGACCTCATATCAATCTGAAATCTTGACCTTAACATCAAAACTAAAGCTGCTCCCTACTGTATTTTGCCATTCTCTGTAAATAACCCCCACTAACCTACTTCTCTCCTCCTTCTTCATTATTTCAACTATTCAAACCATTATGACTTCTCTATCATGATCCTAGGTTAGATATGTATTCATAACTTATAGATTATGACCTGTAAACTGGGCTCCTCAAATACAAAATAGAGGAGGAAACTACTGTAATCGCTAATTCAGATTCTCAATGAAAATGTAAACTTTAAAATAAACAGAACAAAGATGTTTATGACAGAAAAGGGGAATTTGGTGCAAGGTGGGGTATTTTTTTGATGAATAACCCAATGGAGTGAATACTTTAGTCATATGCTATACATGGTCCATGTCTTTCAATGCACACTAGCAAGTGTTAAGAGTTAATACCTGGTTTACAAAAGCGCTAAAGTATTTCAGGTTGTGCACAAATTAATATTACAAAAAAACTTATAATACGAGCACAATGAGTGCGCTACTACAACTTCCCATTAAAAGTATATGGTACGCTATTTATTTATTGGGTGTGTTAAATATACTTCTGTTAAACATTTCACTTTGGTTAATATTAATTTTATAGCTATTTGAGAACTGAATTTGAAAAGCATTATTTTGATAAATAGTGATGTATGTATTGTACCGGATAGAATTCTGATTCACAAACGTCATTACCAAAGACAAATAAAAAAAGGTTTGATGTAATAGATGTTTAATTGGTGACTCCTCCCATTAGAGGATATCTGATTGTTTTTTTACTGATTGTTAGCTTGAATATGGGCCAGAAGCACCAACATTTTGCTGTTTATGATTTAAATATGATTTAAATGATTTCTATTTTGTGTTTTACCAAAATAAAGTTTAGTTTGTAGCTAAACAGGAAATAGAGTCCAGATATTAACTTGAAATAGATGGTATCCAATAAACAATCAGAAAAAAATGGCAATCTTACTTTTGTCTTAATGAGTTTATAATGAATACTCTACTTATTGAGCTCAATTAAACACCCACAGAATGACACTCTCATCAGCACATGAATGCCAGTGACTAAGCAAACATAGAATTTTTAGCATTACTCATGTACAGAACAGTGGAATGTCAATATATTAAAATGTAATGCACATGACTAATGGAGACAAATGCTTAATTATTGCAAATCTTTAATTAATAGACTTAAACAGCTTGATCTCATTCAAATGCAGCAATTCATATAAAATGGTAATATCAGTCTAAAAATATCCAGGTCTGGGCTAGGTAATTATTTTTAAATAATAAAATCTGCCATGTGTTACATTATTGTACTGTTCTTATAAGGAACAGTTCTTAACTTCCTCATAAAATGGTCCGAACTGGGAAGGCTTAAAAAGCAAATAAATTCTATCATGCTTCTATTAGGGGAAACCTAGTTTTCAATATGGTGGTGCCCATTTCTTTATATAAATTCAGCCTACAATATGGGAAAAATAATGAAAGTATGATTTTTACCAACTAAACAATTTATATTAAAATATCAAGATGTATAATATCCTTTTACGTTAGTCTTGAGGCAGCAATACAGATCCAAACATTAACTGAGATTGGTGGCAATACACATATACTGTTTGTGATTTGCCAGTGTTCAGCTCCTGACTGTGTTGAGTATAGTTGTGAACATTTTTGCATTATATCATTGCTACATGAAGTGAGTTTAAGGGGCAGAGGGCACACGAGGAGATCCAATGCAGTCTTGCTAGCGACGCCTTGCAGTCAGTCATGTAATAAATGTATTGCAGAAAGCAGTCTGTCTCTGTCTTCACCAGTTATATAAACAAGCTGACAATACATAGTACCAGGAGTGGATGTTTCTCCAGGAATTGAACTACTGCAATAAGAGAAGAAAATAAAGATGGATACACAGCATGTAGCAGTTACAAGTCAGTATCATCCAGCACAAGAGCAAATACATTGTCACAGTGTTGCCAGCCCCAAACCACCACCAGGAAAAAGTGTGTGGAACATTTAAACAATGGTTTACACCTGTGTATGAAAGCAACAAACACCTCTTCACTCCCAGATAAGTAGCTTTGCTTTAAAAGGGACATTAAACACTTCAAGGTGGTAATATAAAAAAGCTTTGCAAATTACATTATTTTATCCCCTTTTCCTGTAATACCATTCTGAAATTGTGAGCTTTTCAGTTCCTGTTAGAAATTGAAGTGCAGAACAATGTTATATCCCACACAGCCATTGGCTGCACACTCTAGTGACCTATTTATAACTGTCCCTGATTGGCCACAGCAGAGAAGGCAACCTAAGTTACAACATGGCAGCCCCCATTGTTTTATAGAAACATTTCACTTATTTCATCGATATTTAAACAGCTAATGAAACTACATGTTATTCTAAGACTAATCTTTTCTTTCAATGCATTATGCATCATTCTATCTAGCGTTTATTTAGGCCTAGATTTGGAGTTCGGCGGTAGCCGTCAAAACCAGCGTTAGAGGCTCCTAACGCTGGTTTTGGCCGCCCGCTGGTATTTGGAGTCAGTGATTAAAGGGTCTAACGCTCACTTTTCAGCCGCGACTTTTCCATACCGCAGATCCCCCTACGCCATTTGCGTAGCCTATCTTTTCAATGGGATCTTTCTAACGCTGGTATTTAGAGTCGTTTCTGAAGTGAGCGTTAGAGCTCTAACGACAAGATTCCAGCCGCCTGAAAATAGCAGGAGTTAAGAGCTTTCTGGCTAACGCCGGTTCATAAAGCTCTTAACTACTGTACCCTAAAGTACACTAACACCCATAAACTACCTATGTACCCCTAAACCGAGGCCCCCCCACATCGCCGACACTCGATTAAAATTTTTAACCCCTAATCTGCCGACCGCCACCTACGTTATATTTATGTACCCCTAATCTGCTGCCCCTAACCCCGCCGACCCCTGTATTTTATTTATTAACCCCTAACCTGCCCCCCACAACATCGCCGCCAGCTACTTAAAATAATTAACCCCTAATCTTCCGACCGCAAAGCGCCGCCACCTACGTTATCCCTATGTACCCCTAATCTGCTACCCCTAACACCGCCGACCCCTATATTATATTTATTAACCTCTAATCTGCCCCCCTCAATGTCGCCGACACCTGCCTACACTTATTAACCCCTAATCTGCCGAGCGGACCGCACCGCTACTATAATAAAGTTATTAACCCCTAATCCGCCTCACTAACCCTATCATAAATAGTATTAACCCCTAATCTGCCCTCCCTAACATCGCCGACACCTACCTTCAATTATTAACCCCTAATCTTCCGATCGGAGCTCACCGCTATTCTAATAAATGGATTAACCCCTAAAGCTAAGTCTAACCCTAACACTAACACCCCCCTAAGTTAAATATAATTTACATCTAACGAAATAAATTAACTCTTATTAAATAAATGATTCCTATTTAAAGCTAAATACTTACCTGTAAAATAAATCCTAATATAGCTACAATATAAATTATAATTATATTATAGCTATTTTAGGATTAATATTTATTTTACAGGCAACTTTGTAATTATTTTAACCAGGTACAATAGCTATTAAATAGTTAAGAACTATTTAATAGTTACCTAGTTAAAATAATAACAAATTTACCTGTAAAATAAATCCTAACCTAAGATATAATTAAACCTAACACTACCCTATCAATAAAATAATTAAATAAACTACCTACAATTACCTACAATTAACCTAACACTACACTATCAATAAATTAATTAAACACAATTCCTACAAATAAATACAATTAAATAAACTAGCTAAAGTACAAAAAATAAAAAAGAACTAAGTTACAGAAAATAAAAAAATATTTACAAACATAAGAAAAATATTACAACAATTTTAAACTAATTACACCTACTCTAAGCCCCCTAATAAAATAACAAAGCCCCCCAAAATAAAAAATTCCCTACCCTATTCTAAATTACTAAAGTTAAAAGCTCTTTTACCTTACCAGCCCTGAACAGGGCCCTTTGCGGGGCATGCCCCAAGAAGTTCAGCTCTTTTGCCTGTAAAAAAAAACATACAATACCCCCCCCCCCAACATTACAACCCACCACCCACATACCCCTAATCTAACCCAAACCCCCCTTAAATAAACCTAACACTAAGCCCCTGAAGATCTTCCTACCTTGTCTTCACCATCCAGGTATCACCGATCCGTCCTGGCTCCAAGATCTTCATCCAACCCAAGCGGGGGTTGGCGATCCATAATCCGGTGCTGAAGAGGTCCAGAAGAGGCTCCAAAGTCTTCCTCCTATCCGGCAAGAAGAGGACATCCGGACCGGCAAACATCTTCTCCAAGCGGCATCTTCGATCTTCTTCCATCCGGAGCGAAGCGGCAGGATCCTGAAGACCTCCAGCGCGGAACATCCATCCGGACCGACGACTGAACGACGAATGACTGTTCCTTTAAGGGACGTCATCCAAGATGGCGTCCCTCGAATTCCGATTGGCTGATAGGATTCTATCAGCCAATCGGAATTAAGGTAGGATTTTTCTGATTGGCTGATGGAATCAGCCAATCAGAATCTAGTTCAATCCGATTGGCCGATCCAATCAGCCAATCAGATTGAGCTTGCATTCTATTGGCTGATCGGAACAGCCAATAGAATGCGAGCTTTCTACTGCAGTCCCAATAAAAATGAAACATGAACGTTTTGTATTTAACTCAAAGGTACAGCAAGCACATAAGGGAGTAGAAGGGTTTGTCACTGACCTATGATTAAAAAGCAGGTCTTGTAATTTTGGTGCTTTGTAAGAATCGCTGATTAGAGACTTGTTATAGGCTGCAACAGCAAGAAAACACGCAAGAGGCATCTCAGGGACTGGGACCTGACCTGAACACACCAGAAAACAGCTAAATATAATGCATAAAAAGAGTACTCAGGAAGTGCTAACTGATGTAAGGAAATGCCAGTCAGCAGAGACAAAAGGAAGACAAGTGACACCTCATTAGACAGGAGACAGAGTAAACCATATAGCAAAATATAGAAGCAATACAGAGATATCATGCTGGAAATATGGCAAAGTCCATGAATGACCATAAATGTCCAGCATATGGGTAGAAATGTAAACTTTGCAAGAACTATAATCATTTTGCCTCCCAGTGTAAGCAAGGTACACATCTGCATGCAGTGGAGATAAAT
This sequence comes from Bombina bombina, assembly GCF_027579735.1. NCBI lineage: Eukaryota > Metazoa > Chordata > Amphibia > Anura > Bombinatoridae > Bombina > Bombina bombina. Next base: position 1,206,272,336 of record NC_069501.1, on the reverse strand, counting down.
ACCTCTGGTCAGGGGGATCTTTTTGTAGATATGATGAAGCAGGTGTCAGTGCCTGATAAAGAATAGATAGAAAAAGTGGCAGCTCATAGCAATGATACCATTTAAAGTGGATACTGGAACAGGTACTTATTTGATTCCTGAGAAACTATGGGCAAGACAAAAGCCTAGACCAAAACCGCACACAAAATAAAATACTGAGAGCATATAATTGACTTGAAATCACTACTGTGGGACAAGGCACGTTGTCCTTACATCATAATACCACAACAACAAGACACGCATTTGTTGTAGTCGCTGAAGAAAGAGTTACTTTTCTTGGCTTACAATCTATACAACAGCTAGGGCTGGTTAACAAACTGTTGGCAAAAACATAAGAGCACTACTACCTTGCTAAGGACTACAAGGATGTATTTGCTGGGCGTATGCCCTATGGAATATAAAAAAAGCTTTAAAACCTGGAGCAGCACCAGTAATTCATGCAGCATGCAAAGTACCAGTAGCCTTAAGAGATAACATTAAAAAAGAGCTACACCACCTCCTAAAATTGGATGTCATAGAATGTGTACATGATCCAACAGAATGGGTTCACTCTTTAGTTGTTGTGGCAAAGAAAGGATGGTTCATAAAGACTGTTTGGATCCCAAAGAGTTGAATGCCAACATTAAAAAAGAGCATTACCAGATACCTACAAGAAAATTTATTTATGCTTACTTAATAAATTAATTTATTTCATGGTAGTGAGAGTCCACAATCCATAACTTATGGGAATTACCTTCCCTACCACTTGGAGGAGGCAAAGATTCCCAAACCCCAAGAGATTTATATAACCCCTCCCACCTCACACATACCTCAGTCTAATGCATAGCCAAGCAGAAGTGAGGTAAGAAAAAGAGCCAAAAAATGGAGCAGAGAAAAAGATTTGCATAAAAAATAAACAAAACCCTTAAAAAATAAAGGGTGGGGTTTCATGGGTTCTCACCATTATGGAAGAAATTAATTTATCATGTAAGTATAAATTATGTTTTCTTTCGTACAGGTAGTGAGAGTCCACAATCCATTACTCATGGAAACTAATACACAAGCTGGGGAGTCCACATAAAGGGAGGGATTTAAAAAATCTTTTTAACTGAGAGAATAAATCTACAACCCCAATACATTTTTTTTTAGTATTTTTCAAATGTACTGAAAAAAATAAACAGGCAAGAATCAAACTGAAACCAACTGAATCACTTTTCTACCAAAAGCTGCCTCAGAGGAAGCAAAAACATCAAAATGGCAGGTGTGAAAAATTACACTGATGAAATAACAACAGACTTGAGACGGTAGATAGCTCAGGAAAATGGATTGATATTAAATAAAACAAAATGTTAATTTGCTCAATCTAAAATTCTCTACCTGGGAGAAATCATCTCCAGTAAAGGTGATAGACCTTTACTAGTTAATATACAGACTACTGAGAAAATGCCATCCTTTGCTAGCAAGAAAGATTTAAAGAGATTTTTGGGCATTGTGACTTACTTAGGCAAATTCATAAATAATCTGTCAGAAACATTTGAGACATTTATTGTTGAAGGATTTTGAATGGTGCTGGGGAAAAGAATATGAAGCTAAATTTTTATTGTTTAAAAAACTACTTTGCATTACTTTGATGTCTCACGTAATATTAGGATTTACACAGATGCATCTAAAGATGGACTAGGAGAAGTCCTCCTATTGCATATGATGCCAGAACTTTTACTGACAGAGATTACAAGTATGCTCAAATAGAAAACATAGACATTGGGCATTTTTTAGTTAGCTATGAAGATTTTCACAATTTTATTTATGGCATCCCCATCTGCAGTTGAAACTGCTCATAAACCCTTAATAACTATTTCAAGACTTGTGGAAAGCACCACCAAGAATTTAGAGGCTACCGTTGAAGTTACAGAAATATGATTATATATTGGAATATACCTCAGGAAGACATTTATTAATTGCAGATACTTTATCTCACAATTGGACAGTGTCACAGAGCACCTGGTGATGGAACTGACTCAGAAATAGAGGTGCATGTCAATAGTGTCAAAATGTCAGGAGTCATTTCATCAACTATGTGGCAGAGATTACAAAAGGCAACTGCAGAAGATTAAACTCTTCAAAATGTAATTACAAGCCATTCATTCTGCAATTAGAAAGTTATACATACCTAAGCAGTACTTGCCACATAGGTAAGAGCTTTCATTGTTGGATGGAGTGTTCCTGAAAGGCAATTGACTGGTAATTCCTACATCACTGAGAAGAGAAATGTGAACTAAAATACATGAAGGGTATTTAGGAATACAAAAATGCAGAAGGAGAGCTAGGGAATGCGTTTTGTGACAAAAAACGATGACTGATATAACAACTGTCATCTCTGCACGTCCCAATTGTAAGTCCTTTCACTCTGCTCTCCTTAAAGAAACCCTGTTGCTGGAAGAAATGGTGAGGATTCCATGACATACAGTGGGAGTGGATATTTATTCACTTGGACTGGCCAGGATTACATAGCAATATTAGATGCTTACTCCACATACCCGGAAGTTGCAACACTAATAAATACTTCTCCAGAGCAGGTGTGTAAGAAATTCTGAGCAGTTTTTTCAAGGTATGCCTTATAGTCAGATAATGCCCCCCAGTTTTCATGTAAAAATGTTAAAGCACTTTCTCAAGGTGTTTAGATTTACACAAATAACATCCAGCCCCAGGTATCCCCAGAGTAATGGATTAGTAGAGGTTGGAGTCAAAATTATTAAGAAGTTGCTGTTGCAAAGGCTAGTCCACAGACAGCTTTACTAACCTATCAAGCTACACCACTGGAAGAAGGAAAGCTTCCAGTGAAACTGTTTTTTTTGGCAGGCAGATAAAAACTAAACTACCTCAGTTGGATCTTACTCAGTACCATACAAACAGCAAATTACACAAAATGTGGAAGAAGAAAAACAACTTAAGACAACATCAGAAGATAAACTTTGACAGGGATACAAAAGATCACAGGGATCAGCATGTTGGGGATGTTGTGAAAGTTTGGACAGGACAAAACTGAGACTATGGGGCATATTTATCAAAGTGTGAGTGGACATGATATGAAGTAGCGTATCTTGTCCGCTGCACATCGCTGTCAGCATTTATCATTGCACCAGCAGTTCTTGTGAACTGTTGGTGCAATGCCGCGCCCTGCAGATTTGCGGCAAATCGGCCACTAGCAGGGGGTGTCAATCAACCCAATCGTATTCGATCGGGTTGATATCTGTCCGCGGCCTCAGAGCAGGCAGACAAGATATGGAGCAGACGGTTTTTAGACCGCTGCTTCAAAACATCTGTTTCCGGCTGAAGACTCACAGGGAAACAGGGGCATCAAGCTCCATACGGAACATGATAAATATGCCCCTATGAAGCTGTTGTACTTCATAATGTAGCAGAAAGGTCATTTAAAGTAAAATCACAGAGGGTTTAGTTCTAGATAAAATCGCAGACATTTACTGCAGATACCAAATTGTGCAGGGTCCAAAACGCTGCCAACAGACATGGAATTGTTTACCGATACCGACAACGGCCTTTATTTATGAAAGGTCTTGCGGACCTGATCCGATAGTGCGGATCAGGTCCGCAAGACCTCGCTGAATGCGGAGAGCAATACGCTCTCCGTATTTAGCATTGCACCAGCAGCTCACAAGTGCTGCTGGTGCAACACCACCCCCTGCTGACTCGCGGCCAATCGGCCGACAGCAGGGAGGTGTCAATCAACCCGATCATACTCGATCGGGTGCAATTGCGGCGATTCCTGTCCGCCTGCTCAGAATCTTTAGACCGCTGCTTCATAACTGCTGTTTCTGGCGAGTCTGAAGACTCGCCAGAAACACGGGCCATCAAGCTCCATTCGGAGTTTGATAGATAGGCCCCAACATATTAGGGGCTGAGCATGAAAGGACACCACCTGAGGAAAATAAAGAATTTGAACATGAAATATTGCCATTTCATGAAGCTGATGTGGAAGAACTTGACAGAGCAGAGAGCATTCACAATGAACTAAGTGACACAAGTGAGTCTCTGTCAGAATGATCAAACTTTAGCAAATACACAACTAGTGACAGAAAACCACAACTCACTGAAGAATGATGAGAAACTGGAAAGTATTCTTATATCTAAACTTCTCAGTTAGGTTTGGTTGTTAGGTATTTGTTTGTTGTCATGTTTGCTGTTATATTTAAATTGTATGGTATTAATATTTTTTTTCTAAAAAGGGAAGGATGTGTTGAGTATAGTTTGCAATGAATTTGCATTATATTATTGCTACAGGAAGTGAGCTCAAGGGGCAGAGGGCACAGGAAACAGGAGATGTTCCAATGCAGTCTTACTAGAGATTTCTTGCAGCTAGTCATGTAATAAAGTTATAGCTGAAAGCAGTCTGTCTCTGTCTTTGCCATCTATATAAACAAGCAAACAATACAATGACTGTCAGCGCATTACTATTGCAGTACTGATTTTAACTGTGTTTAATCTATTTCCAATGATTATGTAGATAGCTATATGCAAACAACAGTGCAATAGTTAAATGCATGGCACAGTACAGCATTCTATTGCTCCCTTACGTCCCTTTAACTGTTCAAGATGGCAATAGTTAAAAACCACAGGCTGTAGAATAAAACTTCTCAAAATGGAAGTGTATAAATACCCATTAATTGGTTGCAATAAAAAAAAACATTCTGAGCCTACAGTTAGTGATGGCAATATATATTCTAAATCTGCTTCTATTCATAATATTAAAGTATTCCAGAGAGATAGATATCTTAAGCACATATAGTAATATGCACTTGAGATTTTAGCTCCATTAACAGTTATGTTCAATAAATCTTGCATAAGTGCTATTGAGTAGAAAAACCATCAGCTAATAGTTTTAATACATTCATGGGAAAGTTAAAAATATAACAAGAACTATGTTAATATGAGTCATCATCTTTTACAATCAGATAATATTTGAAATACGCACATTCAAGCTGCTTTGGTGTGCGTCTATATATTTGTGCGTTTAGATATAGGAAAAAGGGAGATAAAAGATTCTCAGTTCAATGCTGTGCTTTAGAGAGATGGTGATGCCCTTCTACAATAAAGGTCTGGGGTTAGCTGTAAAACAAATCCATTGTTCAGAAGAGGATATTCACATACAAAATAAGGGCCAGATTATGAGTGGAGCGCAAAATTTAGCTTTCATGAGTGCAATATTTGCGCTCCACTCATAATACCAACGAGCGCAAATGTACACTGGTAATATAAGTTCAGCGCATTTGCATTGCATGGAAGCTTTGCACTCAGGAGAGAACACTTCCATAGGCTCCAATAGTAGCCTCATTCTGATGCCGTAAGACACGACACAAAACTTAGCACAGCGAAGGGGGTAAGTTGTGCAGCGATGGGCAGAAAAAGTGTAAATAACAAAATGTATGCTTACCTGATACATTTCTTTCTTTCTGGATATGGTGAGTCCACGGGATCATCAATTACTGTTGGAAATATCACTCCTGGCCAGCAGGAGGAGGCAAAGAGCACCACAGCAAAGCTGTTAAGTATCACTTCCCTTCCCACAAACCCCAGTCATTTGACCGAAGGTAAATGGAGAAAAGGAATAACATAAGGTGTAGAGGTGCCTGAGGTTTAGACAGAAAAACTGTCTTTAAAATACAGAGTGGGCCGTGGACTCACCATATCCGGAAAGAAAGAAATTTATCAGGTAAGCATACATTTTGTTTTCTTTCCTAATATATGGTGAGTCCACGGGATCATCAATTACTGTTGGGAATCAATACCCAAGTCAGAAGACACAGATGATTAGGGAGGGACAAGATAGGTAACCTTAAACAGAAGGCACCATCGCTTGAAGAACCTTTCTCCCAAAGGAAGCCTCAGTCGAGGCAAGAGTATTACATTTCTAAAATTTGGAAAAGTAAGAAGGAAAACCAAATTGCAGTCTTGCAAACCTGTTCCACAGAAAATTCAATTTAGAAAACCCAAGGAAAGGAAACAGCCCTCGCGGAATGAGCTGTAATTCTCTAAGGAGGCTGCTGTCAAGCAGTCTCATAAGTCAAACGAATTATATTTTCTCAGAGAGAAAAAGAAATAGCAGCAGCTTTCTGACCTTTACGTTTCCCAGAGAAACAAACAAACTGGGCAGAAGACTGGTGAAAATCCTTAGTCACCTGCAGATAGAATTTAAGAGCACGCACAACATCCAAGATGTGCAACAAACATCCCTCATGAAAAAGAGGATTAGGACATAGTGAAGGAAGAACAAATTCCTGAATTTCTATTCAAAACCATTTTAGGAAGGAAACCTAACTTAGTACAAAGGACCGCCCTATCGGCATGAAAGATAAGATGAGGCGAACCACACTGCAAGGCTGAGAGTTCCGAGTCTCTCTGAGCCAAAGAGATCTTTAGCAAAAAGAACAAAACCTCAATATCTATGCAATGCATCAGCTCAAACGGAGCCTGCTTCAAAACCTTAAGAACAAGGTTAAGGTTAGCAACAGACTGAACACAAGCCTGATTCTGACCAATGCCTGACAAAAGATTGCATGTCTGGCACGACCGCCAGACGCTTATGCAGCAAAGTATATAATGAAGAAATCTTACCTTTCAGGGTACTGATCGAAAAGCCCTTCTCCAGACCTTCCTGGAAAAAGGACAAAATTCTAGGAATCCTGACCCTTGGATTCACACCAATAAAGATATTTACGCCATATCTTGTGGTAAAACTCTTTAGAAACAGACTTGTGAGCCTGAATCATGGTCTCAAAGACCGACACAGAAAAAACATGCTTAGACAGAACTAAGCCTACAATCTACAAGCAGTCAGCTTCAGAGAAAACGAGACTTGGATGAAGGAAGAGGCACTGAATCAGAAGGTCCTCCCTCAGAGGCAGCCTCCAAGGTGGGAGCGATGACAGCTCCACTAGGTCTGCACACCAGCTCCTGCGAGGCCACGCAGGGGCAAATACAATCACCAACATTCTCTCTTGATTGAGACTAACAATGACTCGGGGAAGGAGAGCAAACGGAGGAAAACAGGCATACAAGACTGAAGCTAAGGACGACTAAGGCCAAGCCATCAGAGGATTGTAAATCACTCTCAACTCCAAGATGCTAAAGAGGAGAGCAGACACTTCCACGTCCATGGACCCTGTGCCTTAAACCAGACCCAGACTGCTTCCCAGCCAAGAGGTAGGCGACCATGGTCACATCACCCAGGAATGTCTCCAGAAGCACACACCCTGAGACAGATATTCCTGAAAGAGCCACTACGGGACAGAGTCTCTATCGACTGATCTAAATCTGTAGCTAGATCCAAACTCCCAACCTCCTTGTTGCAAGATAGCTAAGTTATCTCCCGGGCCACTATAGCTTGCTGTTGGCCAGACGAAGACTGCCGAAAGAGGAAAAGGAATAAATCCTTGATTATCTGGCCCCTGTTAAACATCTTCTCCTAGATAGAGAATCTATTAAGGTCCAAACTTACTGCACCTGGAGTTTCCAGTCGGTCTTCAAATGGACATCCAGCACCTAGCTGGACTCGACCATCAACCTTCGAGTCACAAAGGCACAGGTAACCACCAGGCTACATTGGCCTGCTCTCCATCCAGGTACTTACCAGGCCTGGCCCTACTTAAATTCTGAGATCAGACGGATCAGGAGCAATTAGGATATTGTGGGGGTAGACCCAAGTAAATCACCCTTGAAGATGGGACAAGGGAACTCTATTCCAGATTTATTTCCCATCAATGGGAAAATAGATTGGACCAGATCTCCTAAAAGAGAGTTTTCTCAAAGGAAGGATAACACCTGAACCAAATATTGTCCAGAAAAACTCCTTCATGCCTATGGACAGGTCTTGAATCAAAGGAGAAAGGATACTACCTTGAAGGTCAAAACCTGAGTTACCTGCAGTAAATACCAGATCCTGTTCACAAACTGGAACTAGAACTATCACTCCCAGAGAGGAAGGTCCTGGGTCTAAATCAGGGAATGTTATTCATACCTGGGTTGCAGATACTCTAGCAAGCAGCACTGAAGTGCATATATAATAATTCTCAATTTTTTCCCAGGAAAAATCTGGCCCTGGGAGGAAATCTTAGATTGGACTCAAAAAGGCAAGACTGAACCTGCAGAAAGAGGAGAAGTAAAGTCTTCCTTTAGTCCTACTCTCCTGATGAGTGGTAGAAAAAAACTTTTTCTTTTTTACCCAAAAGTCAGAGGATAAGTCTGCTAGACTAAGTCCAAACAAGGTCTAATCCTTAAAATGAGATGCCAGAAGCGTGGATTTGGAGGAAACTTAAAATATTGAACCAGCAACAGCACTCTAAAGCCTAGACTGTACCACTAAGTCACAGGTAGGCTTCTCACCTGACCCAGACTTCAGCCACAATGCACAGCGGCTCATACAGCAAGCCTAAAAGAGAAAAGGCATTGCTCTAAATGAACACTTAAACCTCCAGGTTCTTATCCATGGATCCGTAAAGGAGCAGTCACCGTCCATAAGGATCGAAGTTCTCAGAGCTATAGTAGAAAACACTCCCTTCTACTTAGGGCACCGCACAATTTAGTGGAGTCAGCAACAGGAAAATCCTTTAAAGGATGGAAAACAAGGAGAATGGTATCCCTAGCTTCTCCTATTCCTGTGAAAATATCCAAGGCACGTTAGAAACACTTCCTCATAGGAAGGAATATCATAGAAAAGGTAAAGTTCACAAAACTTTCAAAGGTTG